>NC_046154.1:63509640-63636440 GCF_011064425.1 Rattus rattus
CCTCTGTGTCCCAGCACTCCTGTAGAACTGTTTTCCTGTTTTCTTTCAACCTTTCCTGAGAACAGGTGTTCTGCTCTCAGCTGTGGAGGCACCCCTGGAGACTGTCTTCCAGCTCTAGGTGTGGGCAGGAATCAAAGTTTCCCCTGATTGATCATGTAGGTCCTTGCACCCAGTGGGCACAGTTGGCACTATGTTGGGTCTGGACAGTGGGCAGAGGGTATTTTCCTCTGGCTTCTCAGGAGTATCCACACTTCTGAGGTTTCAGCTCTCTCACTCATGGGATTTGGGTGCAGAGAGCTTTTTGGCTGGATCATTTCCATCCTGGGCGCAGAGCAGACCCTTGGATACCAGCAGCTGTCTGTTCCTATAACTCTGTGTCTAGAGGCACTGTGCAGTTTCCCCTTGGACCACGGATGTGGGATGCGGTGTGCATATGTAGAAGTCTGTCCTGCAGCCTTGAGATGTATGCACTTCTGGGTGGTCCACTCTCTTCCCCACAGGATTTGGGTGCAGGGATACGCTTTCCACTTCTGAATTTCAATGCCAAATTCCTGCTGTCCTTTGTTGAAGCTGAGATTGTTGTCCATATATCTTTTTGTTATATCGGTTTACTCTACTTCATTTATCTAATCCAGCAATGGTGATGATTTATCCCTAAATATAGATTTTTTTAAAAAAATACTGCTCCATTCCGTGTGTGTGTGTGTGTGTGTGTGTGTGTGTGTGTGTGTGTGTGTGTGTGTGACATTTTGTGTGTGGGTATGCACATACAAGTGCAGGTGGTCATAGAGACCAGAACTGAGTTTTTCAGGGGATTGGGAAATACCGAATGTGGATATTGGAAAAATGAACTCAGGTCCTCCTGAAAGAGTAGTACCAACCTTTGAGCATTGTATCATATCTCCAGTGTCATCAATATATTTTTTCCTTCTATTCATTCATTCATTCATTCATTCATTCACCCATTTATTGTTTATATGTTTGCTTGCTTGTTTGTTATTTATTTTTTTGAGAAATTATTTCTCCTAGTAGGTTTGGCTGTTCTGGAACATGTTCTGTAGACCATATTGGCCTCAAAATCAGAAATCTGTCAGACGCTGTCTCCAGAGTGCTGGTATTAAAGGCACACACTACTACTACTACTACCAGACTTTCCCCTTTTCATTACGTGTAGTTATTTTCTCATAAATATTATATGAATGCAGTTTTCCCTCCCTCTACTCCTCTGAGCCCCTTCACATTGCTTCTTCTATCTAGATTTAATCCATTTTCTGTCTCTAATTAGAAAAGAGCAGACTTCTAGGAAATAAGAGCAAAACATAACAAAATGAAACATAAAAATAGAACAGGTGAGGGCAGGCACAATATAAGGCAAGGCCTATGATTGGATAGTGAAAAAGAAAGGCAAGAATGGAGTTTTTGAGATGTTGGAGAGACAGAAGGAAAGGAAGAAACCAAGACGGAGAGAGAGAAGGATGATCCAGATCCATGTGTCTTTAATTAGAAACAGGTAGCTATGGATTATTACTGAATAATTTGTCTTATCTAGATGGGCAGTTTATATCAATATCAGTTGGCTCTGAGTTCATTGTGTGGACTTTTTGTGAAGTGAGAATTTAGTGATACAAATCTGATTAATAAATTACAAGCCTCTAGAGTTTTGGTTTTAACGGGTTACTGGGAATTGTGACTATAACCAGAGGGGCAGGTGCTGGGAATGTGAGTAGAGTCCACACCAGAGAGCCAATGGATTGACGGGGCTAGCCATGAAGGTAGAGAGACTGCTGGGACAGAGAATATGACATGGTGCCTGGAGCACTGCCTCATATTATAATTTATCACAACAATAAATGATATTGCTCCCTGAGATGCAACTGTAATACTAACTTTATTAGTCATTTGATTTTGGAATGGTAATACTGTGTGGAATATGACTTAACGCTCTTAGTCTTCCCATTACTTCATACAGACAATAATGAATTTGGATGTAAACATGTATATTGATTTCACTAGCAAGCATTAATTAGCATTCATTTTTCTTTTTTATAAGTTTGATTGTATAATCACCATAAGAACTGATTTCAATGGGTTGCATATAATGTAATTTGGCCTAAATAATACATGGATCGATTATTTTATTTTATTTTTCATTTAGTTTCACTTACTTGCAAACACACCACTTTAAAATTTATTCACGCTCCTCACTTCTATGCAGTGCATTAATAGTACTATTTTTAGAATATTCACTGTACTCAGAAAACTATGTAAATGAAAGTACCAAGGACAGATGATTAATAGACAGTCATTCTGAACTGAAATAGCCCAAGAATGACATAGCTTCGCTTGCATGTATGTGCTATTTACAAGCCAAGTGTTAGTGAGAAAAGGAAAAGAAAATTATCTCTAAATTGAAACTCAGACCCACACGGGAGTTTAAGGCTTTCATATCCTGAAGCATAGTCTGAGTCATTGAGATTTATTGCTTGTGTACTTTCCTTTTAAAGTTCTGGATTTTTTTTAACTGTGTTATCTTTGTGTTTTCATTTTAAGTTCTGTATAATCAGCAACATCTTTGCTCTGTTGAGGTGAAAGTAAAATCCCATTGTGCCAGTGTCATTTTTGAAGTAGTTCTTTAGGAAAAAAAAAGAGCAAGCATCAAGTCTGAAATTATGCTGCTGCTCAGCCTCTGATTTTTCTGTGAATGAATTGTAAAGTAAGCAAAGGGTAAGGGGAGAATGCCATATGCTCTCTTTCCAGAGGAGGGTGTCTCAGAGCAGATCAGGATTCACCTTTGAATGCTGACTACAGAGAACTCCAATCGCTTACGCTGCACAGGCAATTTTTGTTTTCCTTTTGATGAGCTGCCAACAGGAGATACCTAAAAATAATTATTTCTGTCAGTTGAGTAATTAATGATTACCTTTCGAAAGGACAATTTATTTGAATTGCATTGGGTAAGATGAATTGGATTTTTATTAAATATGATCTAATATTTCAAATATTGCAAGAATACCACTTTGAAAGCATTTACATCAAATTGTGAGCAAAGGCTATGATTTTCATTGCTATGAGAAAAAAATAGAGTGTATATGAGTACTTTTCTGTGAAAATCAACAAAAATGATTACACAAAAATGTACTTTGATATTACTCATTCATGCCTGAATGTATTAGAAGACACGAATGATGAATATTTATTTATAACCATAACAAGAGTGGGTTTTTTGTTTCTTTTATCATATGTTTTGTAAGCTTTGCAAGGTATTCTAATCTTGGTTGTCACCTTAACATACCAGGGAAGAGAGAACCTCAACTGAGAAATTTTCTCTATGAAAATGACATGTGGGAAAGTCTATGGAATATTTTCTTATTTAATTGTTGATATGGGAGTATCTAAACCACTGTGCATTGTAATACTGGTTTATAAAAAACCAAGAGTCAGAGGAACAAAAACAATGATAAACATTACATCATGGTCTCCCATTTAGGTTCCTGCCCTGATTTCTCTCAGCAATTATTGGGTCTTGGGAATTCTAAGCAATAATAATGTCTTTCCTCTCCAAATGAATTTAGGGCGTGCTGTCTGTTTAGTGTTGGCCTTCCTATTGGAGGGTTCAGCAGGGAGGGGGAATTGCCTCCACTGTGGCTTCAGTTGCTGCAAGATGTCAGCTGGGCTGAGTCAGCAGGAGTCTGTCTAGCCAGCAAGGGATACAGGGAGCTTCTGGCAGCGATTTGGAGAGAGCAGATCTCTTCCCTAAGCAGCAGTGTTACAGCTCTTAGGACAGAAGTTCTCAGACAACAGAGTACTTCTCGCATACCTTTAATCCTTCTGAATGGGATTTCTATATATAGTTTTGGTGTGGGTCAGGGTCTGATAGCAGGTACTTCCTATTTTCTAGGCCTAAGACCTTGAGAATACCTCATCTACATGTGGGAGGGGTTGGTCAGGGTCTGAAAGTTGGTACTTCCCATTGGCTTGGTCTGAGAGGTTGGGAATACCTTATCTACATGTGGGAGGGCATGGTCGGGTTTCTACTTGACTGATGGTGGAACAAGCCACTCTACAGGGAGCTGGGGGTGGGAGGCTGTAGCTTTGTGAGAGGGCCTGGTCTCCCTTGGTGTTTAGGGAAACACCCTTGTCCTGTAGGGTCACCTGGTTTTAACCTTATCTCTTCGTGGAAACAGGAGACCTTTCATAGCCTACTGCCCCACAGTCCAGTATCAAGTAAGTGAACAAGAATGCTGAAATCTCCATATTTCCTTTTTGTGCACTTTATGCAGCTTCTAAATCTATATAAAGAAGAAAGATCATAATTTTATTCTTGGCTTTTTTCAACCCATATACCTCCCCACCACAGCTCTTCCTCATTTACTGCAGGAGGCAAACATCAAAAAAGAAACAAACAAGTAGAATCAATAAATAGGTTTATAAAAGGGCCAGAATAAGTTAATGAATAGGTTAAAGTTTGTAAACTATGGCTTTTTAATCTAATGTTGTGCCAATATCAGATGTCTGATTCAACTGTTTCCCATTTGTACTCGAATCAGCTGACATTTTGTTAAGTAATGTCCTGACTTGCAGTCAGTGACTTTCTCATTAAGTTGTAAGACTCAGGGATTCTGGTCAGTGTCTATGTCACTTCAATGAAACTCATGTCTAGAGAATGTAGATTATTGTGGATGGCAATTCTTGGTTGTCAACTTGACTACATCTAGAATGAGTAAAAAGTTGAATGACTCATCACATCTGTGAAGAATTCTTTATCAAAACTAAAATATTTGAAGTACAAACACATACTTCTAATCGAGATATTTGGGTGTGGAAGATAAACCTTTAATTCCGATCTTCTTTGAGATGGAGGGATTCACCTTTGATGTGTACCACACAATTTTGGGCAACCAATATAAAAGACAGGGGAGAAGGAAATTCATGATATATATTTATATAATAAATATACACATATGTATATATATAATATATATCCTCTATTGTGTGTGTGTGTGTGTGTGTGTGTGTGTGTGTGTGTGTGTGTACTTGCATGTGCTCCTAGCATCTCTGTGTCTCCTGACAATTTGACAAAAGAAAAGAATGGGCTCTATGCTAAAATTAAACAACTTCTAGTATTTCAGAATACATTGTTGAGGGACAACAATGAAAAATTTTTAAGTGTGCCCTGGCAGAGGATCTTTTCTTTGACAGCCATGGAGAGCAAGTCACAAAAAGTCAGACAGAAACCCTGTTTATAAGGTTGACTGAATTAAAGCAAAATTTCAAGTCCCGGCCTTGGAGGGTATCAATCCTTAAAGTAGAACATTAACTGAAAAACAATGGCATCCTGCATCTTGTGATGGACAACTATGCATGGACTCGAAACTGAGAACTTTAAGCCTTCAGATTGTTAAGCGTCAACTTACTTGAGAAAATAGTCTCTGCACCTCCAGCAGAAGACTTACTCACACACCAGCACACCCTAAGCCATTGCCTTTGTTCGACTGAGGAGAATAGTCTTTCATTGTTTGCTAAAACAGCAGTGACTTTCTTTGAAGGAAGTTCTAGTCAAGACTATGCTGATGTTCCTGAGATACCAATAGCTAACTCTTCCTATCACCAGACCTAAGCCTAAGTAGACTACTAGAAGTTAAGCAGGTGGTGTAATATGTGAGTATGTATGCTACACTACTAAAGAGGTTAATGAGTTTGCCAATTTATTGGAGCAAAAGGGTGAGAGTGTTTCTTAAGAGCAGAATGATGATAGAAGGAACAAAACTGGATCATGCTGAGTCTATGGATAAGGGCCCAATAGATGGAGTTTCTAGGATTAATATGGAAACTAACACAGTTAAAAAATGAAAGTTTGTTTGAAGAGTGGCTTGAAGCATTTGTCAAATATGTACTCCTAAATAAATCTGGAGATATCTGGTATTCCTTGCCTTAGTGTCAATGAATGGATTATAAAGCTCAAAGAAATCACAATGCTAGAGTAGGTATTCTCTACAATGGGAAGGTTCAAAAAAAGTGAAAGGATGACCATGTTTGCCTGAGAAATGACCTCAATAAAATACTTAAAAGTTTGACTGTTAGCATTTCCTCAGTTTTTCTTCTATGAGTAGGATAGTCTTTTGCAATACACTATATACTGGGGAAAAGGAAACAATCAGATTTTCAGGGATCTGTTGGATACTGGTTGTGAAAGACTGATTCTCTGAGATCCCAAGAATCATCATGGCCTGCCAGTTAAAATATGTGTTTATGGAGATCAGATTATTAGTAAAATTTTGGCTGAGGTCTGAAATTTATTCTTTAGTGCCAGACCCTGAATTTATTCTTTGGTGCCATAAGGTGAGATAGACAGAGTTCCAAGCTAGCAGACATCTCACATTGGTTCCCTGACCTGTGAGAGCTATTTTGGTTGGAAAAGCTAAATTGAAGCCTGTAGAGTTGCCTTTGGCAGGGAAAATAATGACTCAAAACAGAGCTACATCTGTGGATGAAATAGAGAATACCACCATCAAGGGCTGGAAAGATACAGGGTTGGTAGTTCTTAACACATCTATCTTTAACTCTTCTATCTGGTCATTGCAGAAGACAGACAGATCATGGAGAAAGACATTTGACTATCAAAAACTAAAGTAGTGACTCTAACTGAAGCCACTGTACCAGATGTGGTGTTCCTATTTAATCAGATGAAAACATATCCTGGTAATTTATATGCAGATATTGATCTAATAAATGCTATTTTTCCAACTTGTCATAGTCAGAGTTTCATTGACTGTATTCCAAGTCAGGGACTTGGAAAGATCATGATTGGAAAATTAGTAAGAAAGTCATCTGGAAAAGAAATATGTGGATAGATCTCTCCAAGTGTGCAAAAGATATGAAGGTACTTGCATCCCATGTAAATGCACATCAAAAGGTGATTCAGCTGAGGAATAGATAGGAAGACAGTCAGCTTTTTCCCTCAACCACTCCTGTTATTGCCCAATTGGACCAAGAACCATGCCATGGTGGGATAGATGGGGGTTATTCACGGGCTTCAAAATATAGACTTTCCCTGACCAAATCTGATCTGGCTTAAGCTGATGCTGAGTTCCAAACCTGCCAACAGGGAGAACAGCACAGAGCCTCAGCCATGGCACCATTCACCAGTCAACAAACTTGTGTCAGCTTGTCTATATTGTGCCCCCTTTTTTGTGGAATGTACAGTACTCTGTCTTTTCTGAAGTATTTATTTTTATAATAAATTTTCCTATACTGCATGTAATGCTTCTGATAAAACCATGGATTCATAAAATGCC
Source organism: Rattus rattus (assembly GCF_011064425.1). Lineage (NCBI taxonomy): Eukaryota > Metazoa > Chordata > Mammalia > Rodentia > Muridae > Rattus > Rattus rattus. Next base: position 63,516,936 of record NC_046154.1, read on the forward strand.
TTTTATATCAACATGGTATTCCACACAGTATTCATTTTAACTTATGATCTCATTTCATAGTGAGAGGAGTATGACAATGTGTGCACTACCAGGAAATCTACTGGTCTACCATACTTACCATTTTGTTAAAGTAGCTGGTCCAGTATAAAGGAGAAATGGATTTTGAAGACACAGTTACTGTGCCAACTTAATAGCAACAGACTGAAGAGCTAGCACAAGGTTTATCAGCAGGTACTATGTGCTTTGTTCCTGCATCCAATATATGGGACAATTTATATTATATCCAGGACTTTGGGTCCTACAATCAAGGGGTTAAAAATGGAACAGTTTTCCTCACCATCACCTAATGGTCCACTAAGAAAAGTTTTGCTTCCTGTTTCTGTGATCTTAATATCTGTTGACATAGATGTTTTGATTCTTGACAGGGGAATCACTCTTGCCACGAGTTACAACAAACATTTCATTGAACTGGAAGCTCATACTTATCCTTGGCCACTTCAGGTTAACTAACAGAATAACAGTGTTAGAAGGGTTGATTAATCAGCTTTACCACAGGGCAACTATTTTTCTTCTACATAATGAGGGTTAAAAAATTATGTGTGTTGTTCATTAACTCCTTTAGGGCACTTGGTACTATGGTATCCTGTGATTAAAGTCAATGGGAATCTACAACTGTCAAATCCAGACAGAATGATAATAATCAGACATGTCAGGAATGGAGGTATGGCTCATTCCTCCAAGAAAAGAGCTAAGACCTTCTGAGATGCTTGCTGAGAGTGGAGGAAACACAGAATGGGTAATAGAGAAATGTAAGTATAACTACCAGCTAAGGATACTTGACCAGTTGCTAAACTGAGGATTATAATTAACATAAATATTGTGTTGGATTATAGTAAGACTGGCTTTGTGCCTATATTTGTGTTTTTTCCTTTCAATTTGTTTATCTTGTGATGTAACATCAATTAAAGTAATACAAATAATTATCACACTTTTGTTTGAGATACTAAAAGAGTGTCCCTTAATGGTCATTGCCATCTATTCCAGATTTATAATGTAGTTGTGGTTGTACAAGGGATATTTATTTCATATTTAAGTACAATTTTGATATAGGTATTGTTTCATGTGAAAATTTAGCCTGACATTAGAGATTTAATTTTGTATCAAGTTAACAAGCAGTAGACCTGTGAAGGCTACTTTTGAATGTTAACTTGATTATACATGGAATTAACTAAAACTCAAATGACTGGACAAACCTGTGATTTTTTTAATTAAATTATTTCAAGTCAAAGACCAGCTTTTATTGAAAACCTTTGAGGTTGGAAAACCACCTTTACTCTGGATCTTACATTCTACCAGTTTCCTATATAAAGTACAAGGAAGAGGGAATCTTCTTTTTATCTACTTGCCCTCATCTAGGCTAGAAGCCCATTAATTCACTGGAATTAGGGTCCACATCTTTGGCAATTTGGTACATCCTGAGGTAGCATCTAGCTTCATGAATTGTTCAACTACTAGATTCTTGGATCTTCATTTCGTAGGCAACCATTGTAGGATTAGCTGGCCAACAGCCTGTAAATCTTTCTAATAAATCTCCTTTCTCTGTCTATATACAGAATCATTCTAATCACTCAATAACAGAGGAGACAAAGCCCCTAAACGGACATCTTATTCCAAACGTGAATCTTCATTACAAGGGAGGGGTTGAGTCAAATTGAGTTGTTGGCCCAAGGGGCCCTGTTGAAACCTCCAAACAAGACTTGGCTATTTCTATTGCCAAATATTTCATTATATAAACTGATGGTAAGACTCCCATTGCAGAAGACATTTATATATCTGTACGAACATGGATGAATTGAGATGATACCTCATAAAGCCTTCTCACTATTGACTAGTGTTCATAATGTTGGAAAGTATTCTGCATGGCACCTGAGGAAAAACATAACCATTAACCCATACATAAATCCTATAAAGCCATCAAACTACAGTAGTGACCCATTTGCATGATATGCTGATATATTGGTGGCACTAATATTGTGGGGATAAGCAACCACTATCTGGTTGGATTTAAGCACCTTTACACGAGATAGAACTTATGCTCGTGTGGAAAAGAGCCTGAGACTAGATAGGTCATTGATTTATAGGAAAACCAAATACTACTATTCCTCTAAAGGAACAGAAATAAATATACTCTTAAAGATCTATAGATCAGTGACTTGCTCAACTATCACAAGAAAATTTTTCTCTGCAGAATGTGAGAGGTTAAATGAGAAACCTACAACTCCACAAAGTTCAGAGAATGAGAGCCCTTGGAACATTCAGTCTTAAATGGGATGCAGGAATCACATCACTTCAGTGTTCAGAGAGCTATGTGGAACAAAAGACAAGGGGAAGATAGATCCAGAGGAGATGGGTCAAAGAGTATAAGAAAATCATGTCTTCCAGATACTTGAGAGCTGGCACAGGTTAAAGTCAAATAGGTGCCCAAGGGTGAGTGGGAAAGGTATACATGAATCCCAATTCTTTGCAAAGAAAACATTTAAAGTTCACAATCACTTGCAAATAAAATCTAATTTTTCAATGTAGTCTCATTGAGTGTATAAGCTATTGTATAAGTATTGGCGCTATGCCAATATGACCAACACAAAAGAAATTCAATGCTATTTTTGGAAATAATTTATCTCATATTTGGGGTGAAGTTTTTTGACATTACTTCTTTCTTCATATATATTAATTTCCGACATTTTATTTTTATAATGTACACAGGTGCGTGTGTGTGTGTGTTTGTGTGTGTATGTGTGTGTGTGTGTGTGTGTGTGTGTATGCATCATATTTTTTTTCATTTTTTTTAAACATGGTTTTGCAGGGGGCAGGTCTGTTATATTTGATTTTTGTTTTTGTTGTTTTACCTGTTTCATTTTACAAAATGAAAGAGAGGGAAACTGAAAAATTAGAGTTAATGGATGGAAGGTGGAAAGGATTTGGGAAGATACAGGTAAGACTAATCCATGATTAGAATATATTGTATGAAAAAAGAATTATTTTCTACAAAAATAAGGGATTTTTGCTTTTTATAATATGTGTTGATTAAATATTTTCCCCTTCAGTCTAATGTGGGACAACTAACCAGAATTCTTTTCTTATAAGTTCATCTTTTTGCTCTGAACATTTTAGAAGTGGATTGTAGTGAATTTCTTAAGAATAATAAAAATATGCAATAATTAAAAAAAAACTTAATGGTTTATAGAGGACTGTAAGACTGGGCCATTCATCTTTTCTCTTAAACAGAACTCCGTTTTTAAAACTAAATCTCCTAACTCACAAAAAATTACTTACATCTATGTAAAGGTAATGAGACAAAAATAACACTGAAATCCATAGGATTAACTTATTTCTGAGACCACAAATCTCCCTGGTACTCCACCCACACAAAAATTAAACAAAGATAATTTCATACCAATTTCTCTTACAAACATTAATGCAAAACAACTCAATAAAATATGCCCAAACTGAATCTAAGAACACATCATAGATCCCATATACCATGATCAAGTAGGATTCATCTTAGGGATACAGAAATGGCTCAATATATGAAAATCCATCAATGTAATCCCTATATAGACAAACTGGAAAAAAATAGGATCATTTAATTAAATGCTGAAAAAGCATTTGTCAAAGCTCAGGACCCCTCAATGATAAAAGTCTTCAAGATAGCAGGGATACAAGAGGTACACCTAAACATAATAAAGGGAGTATAAAGCAAGCCAATAGTCATGATCAATCTAAATGCAGAGAAATTTAAAGCATTTCCACTACATTCGAGGATTAGACAAGACTGTCTATTCCCTCCATATCTCTTCAATATACTACTGGAATTTCTACATAAAACAATAAGCCAACTAAAGGAGGTGAAGGAGATACAAATTGGAAAGGAAGAAGTCAAAGTATACATAAGAGACCTCCAAAATTCTAGTATTGAACTCCTAAACCTGATTTTAAAACACTCATCAAGATAGCTGGATACAAAATTAACTCAAAGAAATCATTACTTTCTCATATACAAGTAATATATAGGTTTAGAAAGAAGTTAGTGAAATGGTACCCTTCACAACAGTCACAAACAACATAAAATAACTTTGTATAACTCTAGCAAAGCAAGTGAAAGACCTGTATGACAAAAACTTCAAGTCTCTGCAGAAACTGAGTAAGATATCAGAAGTGGAAAGACCTCCTTTGCTCGTGAATCATTGGGATTAAATAAGTGAAAATAGCATTGTACAAAAGGCTACCTATAGATTCAATGCAATTCCTATCAAAATTCCAATACCATTTTACAGATCTTGAAAGAACATTTCTCAACTTCATATGGGAAAACAAACAAATAAAAAAACCTAGCATAGCTAAAATAATCCTGAAAGATAAAGAAACTCTGGAGGTATCAATATTCCTGACTTCAAGCTGTACAAAACAGCAATAATAATATAAACTGCCTGGTGTTGGTATAGAAACAGACATCTGGATCCATGGAAAAGAATTGAAGACCAAGTGATAAGCCGTATACTTACGGATGCTTAAATTTTAACAAATAAACCAAAATGGGAAATAGAAAGCTTCTTCAACAAATGGTTCTTTTCCAACTCGATGATAGATATAGAAGAGCACAAATAGGTCCATATTTATCAACCTGCACAAGAGAACCAGACACACTTAGTAAAAAAACAAAAGGAAAATGGGCAATAATTTTGAACTCATCAGTACAGGACACAACTTCCTGAACAAAACACCAATGGCTTGGGTACTAACTAAGGTCAAGAATTAATAAATGGAACCTCACAAAAAGCTTCTGTAAGTCAAAGGACACTGTCAACAGGAAAAATGACTGCCTACAGACTGGGAAAAGACCTTTACTAATCCTACATGCAACAGAGGGATAATATCCAAAACATATAAAGACCTCAAGAAATTAGACATCAAAAACCTAAATAACCTAATTAAAAATGGGGTACAAAGCTAACCAGAATTCTCTACAGAGGAATCTTGAATGACTGCAAAACACATAAAGAGTTGTTCAATGTCTTTGGTAATCAATAAAATGTGCATCCCAATGACTCTCAGACTGTGCCTTAGAACTATCAGAATGGCTAAGATTAAAAACTGAGAGGACAGCACATGCTGGCAAGGTTGTATTGGAAGGGGAGCACTCCTTCACTGCTGGTGGGAGTGGAAACTTTTGCAACCACTCTGGAAATCAATTGCCCATTTCTCAGAAGACTGGGAATACTTCTACCTCAATACCCAAGTAGACCATTCCTTGGCAGACACCCAAAAGATGCTCCATTATCCCACAAAGACACTTGTTCAACTATGTGTATAGCAGCTTTGTTTGTCACAACATAAATGCCTCAGAATTGAAGAATGGATACAGAAAATGTGATATATGTACACAACAGAATACTACTCAGCTATTAAAAAAAAAGACCATTGTGAATGTCACAGACAAAGGGATGGACTTAGAAAGTATTCTGAGCGAGGTAACCCAGACCTGAAAGAATATGCATGGTATTCACCTATAAGTAGATATTAGCCACAAAGTACAGGATAACAGTGCTATATAATCAACATACCCAATTGAATAAAAAAGGGCACAAGGGAAGAAGGTTGAGTCTTTCTCAGAAGGGGAAACAAAATAGATATCACAAGTTACTAGAAGGAGTGAACTGCCTAGAAGGAATGGAGAGGTGTGTGGGGACACAGAGGGGATCATATGTAGGGCAAGTAGGTGAGAGAGAAGGGAAATGAGCTAGGAGGTGAGGCAATCTCTAGGATGTGCCAGAGAGAACTGGGATAGTAAGAGGTCCTAGAGGGACAAAGTAGGTGACTCTAGTTGAGATTCCTAGTTAGATATGGGAGGGATATGGATCTGAAGTGGCCACTTCCATAGCCAGACTGGACTCCCAGTGGAAGGGAAATGACAGCAGTCTACCCACAAAGCTTCAGGCCCAAAATTTGTCCTGACTATACAATGTGCAGAGACAAAAATAGATCAAAGTCCGAGGGAATAACCAACCAATGACTTCCCCATATTGAGACCCATCCCATGGCAAGAACCAATTCCCGAATCTGTTAATGATACTGAGCTATGCTTACAGATAGGGACTTAACAAAATGTTCCTCTAAGAGGTTCCACCAAGCAGCCAATGGAAAGAAATCCAGAAACTTGCATTCAATCAGTAGGGAGAGCTTGGAGAGTCTTACACAGAGTTGGGAGAAAGAGTGAGGGAATCGAAGAAAACTCAACAGGAAGACCAACAGAGTCAACTAACCTGGTCCCTGGGCCTTCCAGAGACTGAATCATCAAGCAAAGAAGAAGCACAGGCTGGACCTAGGCCCCCTGAATAAATAAAGCACATGAGCATCATGGTCTTTATGTGAGTCCCCCTAAAAATTGAAGCAGGTGCTCTCACTGAACATATTGCCTACCTGCTTGCCTATGAATCCTCCACCCATAAATGGACAGCCTCTTCTGGCCTCAGAGAGAGGGAGATAATGTTTCTAGTCCCAAAGCAACTTAATGTGCAGTCTGTGTGTGGTAAGGACAATGGAGGGTTGAGGGTGAGGGTTTGGAAGGAGAGGGGGAATTGACACCCAGATGGGGACTTCCCCTTCTAAGAGGAATGGGAGGAGCACTTACCAGAGGAAGTACAGGTAGGAGAGGAATGACTCATATTGGGTGATAAAGTGAATAAGTGAATATATTAAATAAAAAAAAAGTAAGAGAAAAACTAATGGTTTATAAAGTACTGGTTTATAAGGATAATTTAGGCTTTTGTGTCACTTTTTTAAAACTAAATCTGCCAACTCATGAAAATTACTTATTAGTGTCTAAAGATAATGAGACAAAAATAAAATCAAAATTTATATGACTAAATTTATTTAGTTCCAAAAGGAATATTTGTATTCTATGAATGATATATTTCTATAGCAACAGATAACTTCAAATGTCATGTGATCAAATGCAGCATGAAGTGATAAATGAAAAGGAAAGATCATTGGTGAGTTAGGTAAAGCTTAAACTCTCATTGGAATGCTTTCTCAGTTATCTCTCACATTACCATTGTAATTGGCTTTGTTAACACAAAAGGGAAATATTCATGTATATATCATTTATTTTGTAAGAAATTACAATATATCAGTTGATCAGAAAGTTTCTCACAAGCACTGCAAACCTCTCTCTCTTATGCTAATAAGGAAATCTATGCAGCTTAGTTAACTGCCTCTTAACTAAGAAAACGTGCAAAGGAAAACAATAACCTCAGTTTTGAGTTTAATTTTTTCCTTTTACTTTTGAGGAATTGAAATCTTTAACCTTCATTAAGGATAATACAAAGCAAATTAAAATGAAATTTTAAATCCTTCAAAGTAACTCATATAAGCATGTAATTGAACTCAACACAATGTTTTTTGTTTATTTGTTTTTAAATGCATTAGGGTACCATTAGATTATTTAAAAGCAATCAGTAATATTTACCTATGCACATACACATTGTATTTCAAAGACCAATTTCAAATTAGGTGGAGGTTTATGTGAATTGCAAATTTCCATATCTTATTTTCTATCAAAATTAAATGTAAAACCTTGTATTTCACAATGGAAAATTTTAATTGCTTTTAACAGTATTAAACTTCAGAGAAAAATCTGTATTATCAGATTCTCATGATTCTCTTATTTACTCAAAATAGTGGACCTTTCTTTGCTCGCTGAATCTAGTAAACATACTTGAATTGAAAGAACATACAAATATATCTTTATGTGTGAAAAGAAAACTATTTTGTTTCACAGTATAGCACAGGAAAGAGATGACTCATCTAAAAGATACTTGTAATTCAAATACAGGATTAACAGGGAAATGCCTGTCTTACAGTAGAACACAACAAATGCTAAGTATTTTTACTACCTCTGTCTCCCTCCTTCAGTAAATACATGCCAAACACATGCATTTTCTAAGGGTTTATATTAGAGACATTTCTTCTTTTTATTTTTCTCATTTTCTGTGATTACTACTCAAGGGATAACTAAAGAAGTATAAGACTCCTAGGGTCACTGAAAACTTAGGATTTTCATTACACAGACAACTGAGAACAATTGCCTCATTCTCGAAGAATTTCTGATCACTCTCCAGCAAGACTCATAGCTTTAGCTTTGTATTTTATAGTTTCATTCATTTTGTGGCAACCAGCATAAGTAGTGGTCTACGACTATGGAATGATTTAAATGCACAGAAATCGATATACATACGTTTTTAAATATACACAAGTATGGTACTTTTTGGCACAAAAATAATGTGTGCATTAAATTTTCAAAGGAAAATAGAGATGATTATTTCCTAAAATTCAAATTATTAAGTACTGCTTTTATTTAGTTCTGTTTTCCTTTTATGCCATGTGAAATATGAGCTAGTAATACGCAAAAATATTAGCCAACAGTGCTGGTTGCTTTCTGAACCTTTAGAGCAAATAAGGAATTCCCTTATTCATTTGAGTTTCTCTTTCATTTGGAATGGCAATTGTAATTCCATAAATGCCTAAAATATTTATTATCTTACCTCACAGTAGTGAATCAAATTACCAATAGTTTCATATTTCCAACAACTGAGACGTGCGTTACCAAATACATGCCAGGTTTTTGTTTGTTTGTTTGTTTTGTTTTGTTTAATCAGGTTCAGTCAAAGTTGGAATCGGGAAAAGAATGAGAAGAACATACGCAAACAGAGAAAACTGCAGCTTGAGAAGATGTTGTTCATCAGGAGCGCCTGCCTAGTAGGGAAAGTGTCCAGCTAATATGGACTGTTGGGCCACACTCTTTAACATATATTTAGGATTCATATAACCTCAACTGTGTTTACTGTAATAAACAAACAATGAAATAATGAAAGAATAGTTAAGTGATAACTCCCCTAATAAACTGAAAGGTTTTCAGGAATTGTATCTCCTTCATTATTCCCTATTCTTCCATACTAGGAAGATTTCTCTCCACCCAGTGTTAACATTTGCTTGGCACAGCATGAGTAGTGTTAAAATTTACAGATTTGTAGGATTTACTATTAGAGTACTTGTGATCAGTACCCAAGACTCAAGTAATCTTGTTTTTACTCACAGACACTCCTGATATCTGTCTAAAAAGAAAATTCAAGATAGAATTTTTTTAACCACTTAGTGAAGTAAGAATATCCAAATGGGTGAGTTATTTGTTTGGCACCTTTTAAATTTCATATTTAGCATATATCACATATTTCATGATTGTACCAATTAAATGCACACTTTCCTCAGATGAATTAAAGTGCTAAAATTTACTTCCTTAGCTTAGCTTAATAAAAACTGCAAGAAAGTGACTTTGGTTAATTATGCCTTATTTATTATCAAAACAGACGGGAGGTCAATGTAGCAGTATGCACGTGCTACTCATAACACCTATCAAATATTTTAAATAAGTTTAAGAGGTTTCTACTACACAACTATATTTAAAATGTTGCACTGTTAATGAATTAGATATATAAATGTATTAAATACAGAAATAGAAAAGATGATAGAAATAGAAATTAGCTGTATCAATAAAAGCCGTAGTATTAAGGGTAATTTATCCCATGCTACTATTGCTCTGTGCATATTTAGGATGATTTTTATCACTGATTTCTGGAAATCTGTCAGTATACTTTAGGAAAGAGGAGTGTCAAATGACAGGTTATGGGGCTTCACATATTATCCCTTCAGGATTTTGTTGTTGTTAATTTATGTTTTTTTCTATAACTGCTGAGTGATAAATCATGCTTCTTCAGAATCAGTTATTTTAATTAAATTTTGGGTTCTGCATCTACGAGAGACAAAGAATTGACTAGGATTTAAATGAGGAATCTGCAGATCCATCATAATTCTCATTCTCCTTTGCATTTGTGTTTCCAACCTGCTCAAGGGCAGAGTGTGAAGTCAATATCACATGTATAATTGACTGATTGATGTTAATTTGAAATATGTGAATCTAAGAACCGTCTTTATATAAATTCATTAACACACCATCCTTCACTTTTAATGATCAAGCTCCTGGCACAACACTAATAGGATATCTGGTCTGTGCTGTTTTTGAGGCCATGATGAATTTCGTTAGAACCATTCCCCATAGAGCTGTCTATTTTTTCCTGTGACTAATGAGCCATAACAGACATAGCAAGATTATAGATATTATTCTCATCTGTAATGGAAGATTAAAAAATGGAACAAAATATATATTGTTAGTTTCATCTACTGCAGCTAAAGAAACATAGATTTATCATAAAACTACTGTATGGTAGTTCAAGTTGTTTAAATAACTTTTTCAATCAATCAAAAAAATAAATTCACATAATCATCAATGAACTTGTACATGTACTATTGGAATTGTATCAAGTAGCATGTATCTAATGACATCATATAGAAAGTCCAATAAAATGAGGGCTGATTCAGTGAGTGACAAATTATGACAGAAGTGATAGTTTTTGCGAGTAAGAAAGATGCTGACCATCAATTTAAGCTTCATCACTCACACTTCTCCATGCTTCTTTGTGAACTGAAGTTTACAAATCTTTCCTACTTCCAGACACTGAAGAAGGACTGCATGGTAGGAAAAGTTTTCTCTTATTCATTTGATTGTTCTTAGTCAGAAGTTTCTTCATCCCCATGTCTGCTTTAGCAACTTGCAAAACTGCACATTTCTCATACTGTGTCACTGAATTTACAGGAAAACTTCAAGGTCACTGCACTCCCATCTACATCTTGAGTTCCCCCATCATCTCTGCTCCTATAGCTGCTGATCCAGTAATTAATAATGCTTTACCTCAATGTGCCTTTCTTTTTTTTTTCTCCCATCTTTATTAACTTGGGTATTTACATTTCTATTGTTATTCCCTTTCCAGGTTTCCAGGCAAACATTTCCCCAGCCCCTCCCCCCCCCCTTCTCTATTGGTGTTCCCCCCCCCATCCCCCCCCCCTTTCTGCCCTCCCCGCAACAATCACGTTCACTGGGGGTTCAGTCTTGGCAGGACCAAGGGCTTCCCCTTCTACTGGTGCTCTTACTAGGATATTCATTGCTATCTATGCAGTTGAAGGCCAGGGTCAGTCCATGTATAGTCTTTAGGTAGTTGCATAGTCCCTGGAAGCTCTGGTTGGTTGGCATTGTTGTTCATATGGGGTCTTAAGCCCCTTCAAGCTCTTTCAGTCCTTTCTCTGACTCCTCCAACAGGGGTCCCGTTCTCAGTTCAGTGGATTAATGATGGCATTCGCCTATGTATTTGCTGTATTATGGCTGTTTCTCTCAGGAGAGATTTACATCCAGTTCCTGTTTTCTTTTCTTTTGTAACCATAGCAATTTTTAAACAAATCTCTGAAAATAGAGAATTTAACTGCATAGAACTCAATTCTTATTTTCTAATTCTTCTGGTAGGCTTCTATAATAGAAAGTTACCTAATAATTATTTTCTAATACTCTAAAATGTTAAGATTATTTTTCAGTCTTGAAATATAGCAAGCAATTTAAACTTAATGTCAATTTAAACATATTACAGTCCTTTTTGCTACCAAAATTAACTTTAATATTTTTTGAAAAATTTCAATAAAATGATGTGTATTTTGTTTCTGGTATTATGTGTAACCTTGTCCTAGTTTGTGTTTCATTGCTATAATAAATATCATTGGCCAAAACAGCTTGATAGAAGAAATGGTTTTATTTGGTTTATACCCCCATGCCAGAATCACCATTGAGAGAAGTTAGGGTGGAGATACAATCAACAATATAGAGACAAGAACTGAAGCAGAAACCAACCTTGAGAAATGCTACTTATTGGCTTACTTCCAAAGGCCTGTCCAGACACTTTTATTATATAAATCAGGCCAAACTGTCCAAGGATAAAAGACTGCTCGCTCCCACATCAATCAGCAATCAAGAAATAACACACAGAGATAACCACAAGTAAACATAAAAGAAAACGATTCTTCAATTAAGGTTCTTTTTTTCTCATATATATCTAGGTTTTCATAAAAATTGAAAAATGACAATTATGACAAACTTATACAGAATATGTCTGTCCTTCCTATTCCTGATAGCTTTAGCATTCCCTCTTTCTTTGCCTCCTCCCTTCCTCCTTCTCTTTCCCTGTCTTTTTTCATTCTTTCTCTCGCTCTGTTCCTCTTTTCCTCAAATACACACACACACACACACACACACACGCACACACACACACACACACACACAGAGAGAGAGAGAGAGAGAGAGAAAGACAAGACAGACAGACAGATACAGAAAGAAAAGGCAGAGAGAAACAGAGAGACAGAGAGACAGAGACAGAGACAGAGAGACAGAGAACAATTCTGGCTTGACAAATTTTCCCTAATTCTAGAAGTTAAATAATTTCAAAGAATTTTAAAAAGTTGGGCTCAATCATTCAGTGTTAAAATGATGACTTCAGAGACATGGCATATACAATTCTAATTTTTAACATTACTTTTTCTAAGCTTCTGTTTAGGGAATTAAATTGAGTAAAGTTTTGAAGGTTACTTATTACAAAGTCATCATTTGGAACTAAACTGAAAATTATGACAAAATTCTCTTCGTTGAGACACAGAAAACTGACTAACAACTGACTAAATTTAACAATCTGTTTACAATTTTTTCCAACAATATTGATCCTTTTTGTTACATACATTGAACAGTGTGGAAAAGTTAGAGATAAGCTATTAAGTATTCACTTGAGAATTAAAATGAATTATATAGTGATTTTATTAAGGTATTTTACTCTAATATAAAAGATGGTATGATGACTAATTCCTAGTTGGCAACTTGACTATATCTGGAATGAATTACAATCCAGAAATGGAAGTCACACTTGTGATTCAGATCTTGAGGGTAGAAGACACAGGCTTTTGATATGGATCTTGAAGCATAAGCTGAAGAAAGGTGACACATAGTTTTGTCCCCAGAAGACAGAGGCAAGTAGATCTCTGAGGTCAAGACCAGCCTGGGATAATGTAAGTAAAGAACAGGCATGGTGGTATACACCTTTAATCTGGCCTATACCTTCTGCTGGAACCCTACATGAGGACACTGGAAGAAGAAAGGCTTTCTTGCCTGCCTGCTTGCACGTATTTGCCAGCAAATCTGTTAGAATCTACATCCTTAGGATTTCACCTTACAGTGAAGACCAGTTGAAGCAACTACCCTTGTGGGACTAAGCAACTACTAGACTCTTGGATTTCCCATGCACAGCTGCCCATTGTTGGTTAGGTGGACTGCAGACTTATGTCATTCCAATATATTTCCTTAACATATAGAAATATTCCATAAGTTATGTGATTCTAGAGAGTCCCAACTAAGAGAGATGGTATTCTGTTATGTATGGTAATACTTTCAATAATACAAGAGGATATTGACATATAACATCTACATAGACAAGAAAGGGACAAAGACATAAAAATACAACATTCAGCTCCTTCAAATCTTTCTCTAACTCCTCCAATGGGAGATCCTGTTCTCAGTTCAATGGTTTAATGCTAGCATTTGCCTCAGTATTTGTCATGTTCTGGCTGAGCCTCTCAGGAGACAGCTATACCAAGCTCCTGTTAGCATGTACTTCTTGACTTCATCAACGTTGTCTAGGTTTGGTGGTTGTATATACATGGGTTGGATCCCCAGGTGGGGCAGGCTCTGAATGGTCATTCAAGTTTTGTTTCCATATCTCCAACTATGAATATTTTTGTTCCCCCTTTTAAGAAGGACGGAATCATCTGCACTTCGGAGTTGAAGGGGCTTGCACTCCCATAATAACAGTAATACTAAGCAACCAGAGCTCCCAGGGAATAAACCACTACCAAAAGAGTACACGTGGACAGACTCATGGCTCCAGTTCCTCTATGTAGCAGAGGATGGCCTCGTTGGGCACCAATAATAGGAGAAGCCCTTAGTCCTGCCAAGGCTGAACCCCCTAATGTAGGGGAATGTCAGGGAGGGAAGGGGTGTAGTTGGAGAGGGGAAAAACTCTTATAAAAAGGGGGATGTGAGATAGGATAGAGGGCTTATGGAGGAAACCAGGAAGGGGAATAATATTTGAAATGTAAATAAAAATATCCAATAAACTTGATCAAAGAAAAAACTATAATATTCAAATACAAATAGAAATAATTGAAAAGTTAAAAATGAGAGAGAAAATATGGGAAATTTTTGTTTGTCCTGAAAAATAGTTTAATGGTACATGTTAGATCAAGTCATAGGAAGGGTCCCATTTTCTCATTACAAACCAAACCATTATGAAATGCCAAGTTTCACATTCAGCTTCATATATATGCAGAAGTATTATATTGGAATAAATTATTAAAAAATAACCTAAAGTTATTTTCCTGTTATGTTTTTGAATACGTGATGTTCTTTAATTTAAAAAGAAATATACATATTTCTTATATAAATATACATATAAATTCACATACATATATTCATATATATATAGATTCATATGCATATATGAATATATATATATATTGATCATCTCTTACTCTATAGACATAAAATGCCCAGAGCTCTTCAGTGATCTTTGGGACCATGAGCCCCTGCCCTTTTATGCTGGAATGTAGGCTGGATTGACCATGTAAAGGTCAACTACAGATGCTATGCATTTATAAGTGCAACATTTCTGTCCTGACCAGAAAATATTGCTTCCCAGCAGAACTCATTGCCTCTGACTATTGTAATATATCTTTTCCATCTTCTGTGGTGGTTACTAAACTTATGTTATAAAATGAGCATAGTCACTTTAATGTATGTTATTAGCTTTGCTTGTAGCACAGATTATATCATGATGTAACTCAACAATTAATGAGAAAACTCTGAATGATGTTTGTACTGTATTTTTTTTAATTTTCCTCATCCACCTTAATGATATACTGGAAGAAACATCTAGCATCTGTATGATGAATAAATCTCTGAACTTCTTTCTCTGTCTCTCCCTCCATCCCTCTCTCCTTCTTTCCTGTTTTTATTGCCAGTTAGATCTCAATTTGATTGTTTCTATTCAACAAGATGTGGGCTAAATATTTCTTGAAATTGTGTTGTCTTACCCTGCCTATTGTCTCAAATGCTGCAAATCCTAATAACTTTCAGAGTGCCACTGATGAAGATGATGACGATGCAATGACCAGTTCTGTAATGACCAGCATCTGTCAATCCTAACTATTAACATAAGTTTTATTTAGATGAATCATATGCAATTAGCACTAAAATCATCACAATTCCTCAATATTGAACATTCTCACTAGTACTCCAGAAACTATGTATCTATGAAATACATGTGATTACAAGACAAGGTTAGGAGGAACAAAAATTTTAGTCTAAAACAAATGTTTTGTCAGCTTGGAGAAATTTTATTAAAAACTTACAACTTTGAGAAACATAGCAAAATACTTATATACTGATGTTAGATGTGAATTCACAGAGCTATTTGCAAATTAAATAACAACATTCATTTAAAACCATGTTAAATTACTGGTAACTGACTACTTTCACTATTCTAACATGCAGGGGTTGGGGATTTAGCTCAGTGGTAAAGCACTTGCCTAGCAAGCGCAAGGCCCTGGGTTCGGTCCCCAGCTCCAAAAAAAAACCAAAAAAACAAAAAACAAAAAACACTATTCTAACATGCAAAAACATGTAACAAAAGCTTAGTGTCCTTTTCGTTTTGGTTTTTTTTTTTTTTCGGTTCTTTTTGAGCTGGGACCGAACCTAGGGCCTTGTGCTTCCTAGGCAAGTTACCTACCACTGAGCTAAATCCTAACCCCTTAGTGTCCTTTTCAAATGCCAGCTCTCAGAGTGCTTTTTGAGAAAAAAAAACCGCTGCATATCAATATGTAACAAATAAATGTCTGTTCTCTCTAATCCACATGCTGTTGTTCTGTGCCATCTATTTTGCTGTTGGATTTGTTTGCACATTCTTTTTGGTTTTCTTCTCTTTCACCTTTCATCATCTGTATAACTGTTTGCTGCCCCAGTATTAAGGATATAGTGACTGGATTAAAGGAGAGAAGGTTTAAAAGAGAAGAGAAATGAACTTATTTGGAGATTGATATGGTATAGCAAGTGGGCTATGACTTTCATTGTGAGATTTATCAGGGATCATATATTTTGAATGATACAATAAGACTTTAACTAATGTTGAGTTTCTGCTTGTCACATCAGAAACAAGATTTAAGAATCATATAAAGTACTCATACATCTTTAAAAACATCTTCTATGTTGGCAATGTTTACATTTCATTCATGATATAAATGTATATGAGGCCATTGTTCAAAAGCTTTTTATTCGCTTTTGGATGTTTTGTTGGTTCTGTCCTTACTATATTGCCTAGTGGAGCCTCTGTGTAGTTAGATGTGTAACTTCAGTGTTTAGAAGAATGATTACTTTTGAATCTTCACAATCAAGTAATCAAGATGCAAGTATTATTTAAAACCACAGGTCATTAGAGTGTGAGATTACTTAAGTCATGAACACAATAAATCTCCAAATCTGTTTGCGTTGTTGTTTGAATCAGAATGATAATTCTAACCAGTTAGTCCTGAGGTTATGAGCAACTATGATAATCAAGTGAGACAATGATTCCTAGACAAAGACATCAATACACTAGGAATAGTTTCCTTAAAAGACTACAAATAAATGAAACATCATTTAAAAATGGAATGTGTGAGTAATGTCTTGTTTACGTGTCTCTGTTCATGTGAATGTAAGTACGTAGATGCTCCAGGGAGTCTACACCACCACCATTGCCCTAGCTATCGGTTGCACATGCATGTAGCCATGGGCAGCATTTCCAGGTGTTCTGAGGTCCCAAAATCAGGTCTTCAGACTAAGCCATCTAACTAGTCTTAAATTTAACATTAGACAATGATCATGATAAAATTGTGAAACTAAATTCATTCTATTTATATTTGGTACTTACAACATAAAAATATGTATAACTGTGCTTATCATATACTCTACATATAAAACTACAGATATATACATATAAATGCATGAATAAATACAAACTTATTAGAATTAAGAAATTATTGAAACATTATATTTTATAATTTATTCCTATCAATCATTAAGTTTTAAGCACCACATATTCATTTACCTATTATTTTGTTAATTTCATAAATGACTGTGTGATGTACATCATTTCTACCACTCCAGCTCATCATATACCCTTCCCATGAGTCGCTTTCAAATTCAGAACTGCTTGTTCTTTAGTAATTTTTCTTTCACATATATAACCCTCTGAGTCAATTCAGTTGTTTGTATTTATATTTGTTATGTTTGTATTAAATAACAAATTGGGATTGACCCTGAGAATGAATAAACTTCCCTGTAAATTAAAACAAGTTTGAAATTCCATCCTACACCTGTCAGAATAGCCATGTTCAAAAACTCAAGTAACAGCTCATGCTGGCAAAGATGTGTACCAAGGGAAACCCTCCTCCATTGCTGGTGGGGGGTACAAAATTGTACACCCATTTTGGAAGTCTTCATAGCAGTTTCTCAGGAAATTTGAAATCTATGTACTTCAGGATCCAGTCTTTCCTAGCTTATATCCAAAGGATGCTCTATCCTTCCACAAGGGCAATTGCTTAATTAAGTTCATAGAAGCCTTATTCATAATAGCCAGAAAGTGAAAATAAAAACCCAGATGCCCTTCAACAAAAGAACAGATAAAGAAAATGTGGAGAATTACAATGGAGTATTACTCTGCTAGTAAGAACAATGATGTCATCAAATGCATAGGAAAATAGATGGAATCAGGAAAAATAAATCATCGAGAAGCAGAAAGAGAAACATGGTTTAGACTCACTTATAACTGGATATTAGCTGTAAAATAAAAGACATTAAAAATAAGGTTCAGAAAGAAAGAAAAAAAGAAAAAAAACTAAGGTTCAAAAAAGAAAACAAACTAAGGTTCACAGATCAAATGAGACTAAGTTTCAAGGAGTACTTAAAGGGGATGGGAAGACCTCTTGGAAGGGAAAATAGAATAGATTTCACCAGTGGACTTGGTTAGGTGAAGTGGGAACAGGTGAGATCAGGAGCAGGGGAGGGAAGAACAAACTGGGAGTAACAAGTAGAACTGAATGGCATTTCATGGAAAAGTGGAAATCTAGGGCAATGGAAACTTTATGGAGTCTAGGAGAGTGATGCTAGCAAAAGACACCTAGTAATGGTGGACACGGAACTTGAACCAGTAACAAAGTAAGTCCTCCAATGGAGAGGTCGGCACACAAACCCAGCCACAAGACTCTCAACCACAGACAAGCATTAGGTAGAACTTCAGACGTCTTGTCTCCACAAGATGGGATGGGAAGGATCAAATGAACCAGCATGGTCAGGGACATATCAGCAGAACAAAGAATTAACGGACTGACTCATGATGTTCCCAGATATTAAGGGGCCTGTGGAGCTCTGACCTAATTCTTCTGGATATATGTGATGGCCGAGTAACTTAGTGCTTCTAGAAATCTTAGCAGTGTGGAAGAGCTGCCTGGCATTCTGTGTATTTGTGAGATCTGTTTCCTCCTGCTGGATTGCCTTGTCCAGCCTTGATGTGATTTTATGTCACTGGTCTTTTATGGATTGTTATGCTGTGTTTGCTTGGTATTCCTGAGAGTCTTGCTCTTTTCTGAGGGAAGGTGGAAAGGGGATTGAATCTGAGGCAAAGGGGAGATGAGAGATAAAGACTGGGATTGGAGCAAAAGGAAAATGGTTGAGGTATAAAATATGAGGGAAGAATATGAATAAATAAAAGTAAACAAATAAAGGATGAATTTCTCTTTGTAGTCATTAACTGCTATGGCTCTTTATCTAAGGATGAGGCCTTGTGTAATTTCTTTCCATCCACACTGGCATGACAACTGCTTTTATCATTGTTCAAGTGTTGATTAAGAGAACATTTTATTGATATTTTGTGGATATGACCTCACTGTCACAGACAGAGCACACTATGACACAGTGGAAAACATGGCCTCTGCCCTCTGCACACCACCCTCTATGTCGATCCTTGAGCTGAGGTGTAGCAGTTATACAGTAGATGTGTCAGTCAATTTGACTCCTAACAGTCAATTATTCTGTATTGGGGCCAGTTGTGCATTTTGTAATGGGCTTTTCTTATGGAAGAAAAAAAAACCCTTCTGTAATAAGGGGTAAGCTACTTGTATCTGTGGGTTTAAGAATAAGGTTTTTAATACAGTCATCAATTATACTGGCTTAGGAAAGTGGCAGCAGTAGTTATTTCTCTAGGTTCCATGGACTCACTAGTCATGGATTGTTGGTCAGATTTACTGTATGAGCCACAAGTCCAATTTAATGACTATTGGTTACTCTAAAAATAAGCGCCATTTTTGCAACTTTGGAGATATCTTGCTGTTCCCTACACAGTTGTGGTTCATATGCCTCACAGCTGGCTAAAGATACATCATGCACTGAAAATGTTTCATTTCTACTTTTATATGTATTCATTGAAAGTGTTTTTTAACTTCACATTAATAAGGATAGAAGACTTGAGCAATGACATCAATTGTCATGCCAATGTAGACGGGAAAAATCATACAGCTCAACTTTCTCAATGACGTGCCACAGTCAATTAATGGCTTCAGAGTAGGGGCATCAGTATACTACCTATGTTTGATCTATTCTTTTATTTTAATAGCATTCAATAATTTGTATGTATTAGAAATAATATGTTCCGTATGGTTGCTTTTAAGTATAAGAGAGGAAATAAGTTATCACTGAATAATTACTGTTACCATGATAATAGGTTTAATTATAGGTTATATTCTGCATACAAAAAGGCTTTCTGTCTAAAACACACAGTATCTTTGTTTTGTTGTTTAGAATACAGATATTTTTACTAGGATACACGGGGCTAAACTATAAGGAGATTGTTGCGGAATTATTTTTCCCAAGATTTAATGAAACAAAGTACTTATTCTGTATCATCAATAAAAATACTAGCAATGATAATTTTATTACTTCAAAAAAGAGTGACATATAATAGTTCACATCTGCACCCCAGTGTTTTGAGATGTGGTACCCAAAGGTGTTCATGTTCATTTTCAACCACATAAAAAGTCTAGAGTCTGCCTAAGCTGTGTGAGGCTGTTCCAAAGCCACCCAGGAAAATAAACTGAAACCCATACAGCAGAAGGTACAGTTTTATTGCTCAGGCCCATGTTTCATTCTAATAATTTCTTTGGTTATACAATGTTATAGATTATAAAGAAATGGATTTCAGTTTTAATAAAATCTACAAACAGTACAAATTCTAGAATATTGTTGGCTAAAGGTTGGAAGCTATTTGGAGACTTGAATCTCTTATGTTATGACTTTCAAAAGTGAAACACTTAAATTTAGTACTGCTTTATCATTACCTAAATTCCATGCTATAGATAAGTATGCTAGTGGAGCCATGTATAAATCATCTGACTGTTTGTCTCACTTTTATAAATTTAATAATTTAATATGTTGTTTTTATTGTTGCTTTTTGTCATTTTCCAATCATGTTTGGACTTATATCTACATTCTAAAGAAACTGTCACAGAAAGATGGCCCATGTCTAAGCCTAAATGATAAAAACTTCCTTTTAACTCATTCTCTTTAACTATTAAAATCAGCACAACACTGCTGCTATTTGAGTTTGGATTTAAAAAGGGAGTACCAACTATGATTGCTGTGAAGCAATAATTCCTATTTACCTCAATAATGGATATCAGCAAGCATGCTCAATTTCTTACATTTTAGTGACTCTTTTGTGTATATGCATATATATATTATATATACACATATATTTGTGTGGGGCTGTATATATATTTTGTGTGTGTGTGTGCATGCATGTGTTTGTGTGCTATGTGTGTCATTGCATGTATTCCTGTTTATGAAGTCTGAAGGTCAATTATCAAAATTTCTTTCCTTGAAATGCTCCATTTTAAGTTTTGAGACAGAGCACATCACTGAAGATGAAGTTCACCAATAGTGAATAAATACCTGGCAAGTGACTTCCAGGTACTGTTCTTTGATAACCCAGTACTGGTACTAGGATTAAAATCCCAAATAAGCCACAATACAAGATTTTTACATGAGTGCTTTTTTTTTAAACTCAGTTTCTTCTTCTTGCACAAGAAACACATTATTGCCTGATATACCTCCTCTGCTTTTAGAGATTGTACTTTAAATTTTTCTTTTGGCAAAAGTTATTCCAGAAGCAATTCGAAAACACGCTGATCTAGTTTGTAATGACTTACAGCTCCTATGACACATGGAGTAGTGGTGCAGTCAAAAGACCAATGCATGGACTAACTAGAATAGTTAATTCCAAAACGACCCTGCTTCTGTGTTTTTAAAGATGAGCAGTTCTGATAGAGCACTTTAGTCAATGACAATAGAATGACCCCTGCTGCCATATCTTAGTTCAACTGGCCAGATTCCTTGATTGATCTTCGTGAACTACAAGCAAGCTAGTGAATACTGAAGAAACTTCCCACAACAATGTTCATATGAAAACATCAAATTGTATACTTTAATTAGACTATGATTTTTTCCTTGAGGGGGATTACTGTCATCCTTGCCAAAGTTAACATGACAATCCTCAAATCTGAACTTATCTACTTAGCAAAAAGCTCCAGGATGTGACAGACTCAAGCATCTTGCTGCTTAACTTTGGTATGTCTATAATATTTTGGAAAAACTCTCATTATTTCTCTTATGAATTTGAAAAAGCACTTATTTATTTTTATGTTTTGGAAGTTGAAATGTGTTCCTGAATGTGAGAAATCCCTTTTTCTTCACCATATGCCATCTTGTCTTTTTGACACTCTAAGCCTGGAAATATCACAAGTGTGCAGACTTCTGATTTCCAAATCAACTACTGCCAACAAGGGAAGTGGTGTCTGAAACTCAGCCACAGACCTTGGCAAATTTCAAATTCAGAATAAAACTTTCGCTTCAAAATAGTGCTCAAAAGTTGAAAGAGATTTTTTTTTTAATGTCTAATTTCTGTTCTATTTCTATCACCGGGTTGTGAGGGAAAATCATCACAACCTAGTTAAAGGATTTTTTTCCTCACTACTAAGAAGTTTGAAAGGATTAAAAGAGAATTAAAGTTTCTCTTCTTTGTCTTTCAATTTGACAATATAAAGAGTGATAGATCCTCTCAAGAGCACTGACAGAGTAGCACTAGACATTGTTTTATTGTGGATGCCACTACAGAGGAATCTGAGTATTTTGTGTAGATTCTATGTCTAGCAGAAAAAATTTAAGTGTCTGTGGTATAGATTGATGTGCTGTTAATGGAAGAGCAAACGTGGTCTTTTCTGAACATTTATGAAATGTCTGTTGTTCCATAAAAGTGTTCTATATAGAAGTCATGTGCTGTACCTTAAACGTGTTCCCTGCAAATAAAATTTTGTGTAATTTCATATAGTGTTGTTCCAGAGAATATGACTTTATTATTGAATCAAAGCCATATGATATTTTTATCTCATACATAAAAATCTATGTGTATATAGATAGCTTCCTTCACTCAGAAGACAATTTAGCAATCATTTATTTTTTATCTTTAACATAGTTTCCAGAAGCAAAATTCTTATTGTAGAAATGTCAAATCATGATGACTTAAATCCCCTTTCTTTCAATAGCTTAGCTAAATGCACTGAAGATAAAATTTTAATGCTACAGTAAAATCACTGACAATTCCTACCTGCTTGGAGTGTGACAGTGTGCTTTTCTTAGCATATCTGAGGCCAAATAAATGGATTTCTCATAGGGATAAAAGATCCAAAGTCTTTCAATAAAATTCTATGGGAGTTGAAGCTGTAAACTCATTAATATTGCCACATCATAAAAGCACTTTAGTATTACTATAGAAGAGAAAAAGTCATAGCTTTTTCATAACTACCAATAATAAATATGAATAAATGTCACCTGTAATCACAGTGAGGCATGTGAATAGAACAGAAGATACATTTTTGTTGATCCATTTTTACCTTTTAACATTTTGAGTATAAAATGAATAGTTCAAATATTTTTCAAATTATTACAAAAATCTTAAGGCCACAAAATTACTAGAATATTTGTCAAAATCAAATTTGATTTACAAGAAATATCATGATTGAAACTAATATAATAGGAGCAATGAAATTAAAAGAAAATGAGAATAACATATTTTCAAATAATGAAAAATCATCTCTAGTAATTTTTCATAATGAAGGTGCAAATTTATCAGATAATATTAAGGTAAATGTATGAAAAGAAGACAGAATAACTATTATAAGATCACTTTGTCAAATACAAAATAGACTTTAAGTAGGAATTTGTTCTCAGAAGTAAAATAGTACCTAGCTAAATGTAAAGTAAATAAAAAAACATCAACTTAAAAATGTGCACAATATATTATAGTATAATCTCAAAATATACATATAGGACTCTCTGTTAGGGCAAATTAAATTTATATTATTTCTTAAAGAAAATGCTCAATAAGATTAAGATAGTTTTGATAAAAATGAAGATATAATACTTGGTAAAGATACTTGGTGTCAATAGAAAATATACCAGGATTTTTGAATAATTGAGATAATTCTTTACTAACTCATGATTAAAAAGAGGAAATGCCCTTTTCATAGATACTGGTGAATGTAAGGTGGAAATAATGTATGTAAGAAAGTATAATGACAAGGATATATATGTTTACCCTTTTCTTAATGTTTTATTGCTATGAAGAGACAATATGACCAAAGCAACTTTTATAATGGGAAATATTTAATTGTTGCTGGCATATATTGTTACTAGTTTCATTATGGTTGGAAGAATGGTAGCATCCCAGAAGATATGATACTGGAGAAGATGAAAGCTATATATTTTTTCCTTTTGAGAAATGCCTGTTTCTTTTTTATTGAATATTTTATTTATTTACATATCAAATGTTATGCCCTATAAGCCTTTCTAGGATTCCCCTCTGGAAACCCCGTATCCCATCCTCCTTATGCCTGCTTCTATGAAGGTGCTCCCCCCCACACACCTAAACACTTGCTTCCACCTCTCGCCATAGCATGCCCCTACAGTGGGGAATTGAGCCTTCATAGGACCAAAGGCTTCTCTTCCCATTGATGCCCAGAAAGCCATTCTTTGCTGCATGCATGGGTGGAGCCATGAGTCTGCTCATGTCTACTCTTTGAATGGAACTCCCTGGGAGCTCTGGTTGGTTGATATTGCTGTTCTTATGGGGTTGCAACCCCCTTCAGCTCCTTCAATCTTTCTCTAACTCCTCCATTAGGGATCCCGTTCTCAGTTCAATGGTTGACTGCGAGCATCCGCCTCTGTATTTGTCATGCTGTGCCAGAGCCTCTCAGGAGACAGCTATATCAGGCTCCCGTCAGCATGCACTTCTTGGCATCAGCAATATTGTCTGGGTTTGGTGGCTGTGTGTATATGGGCTGGATCCCCAGGTGGGGGGGCAGTCTCTGGATGGCTTTTCCTTCAGTCTCTGTTACACACTTTGTCTTCATATTTCCCTGTGTGAGTATTTCTAAGAAAGTACTTAAGCATATCCACAGGCAGCAAAAAGAGTCTACGTGCCACACTGGGCATAGCTTGAGTAGAGAAGACCTCAAACCCCACCCTAACAGTGACACACTTCCTCCAACAAGATCAGAGTAAACTCATCCCTACGGGACCCCTATCTATTCAAATCACCTCAACCCCAATAAATGAGAAATTTGATCAGTACTTGAGCATGTTTAGGGTACTCATTAAAATGAAATTATATAGGATGTTTGTTTCATCTATCAAACCAAAAGTTTGATTGGTGAAAATTTTATTAATACATGTGAAATGTAAAAATAACTGAAATAATTATTATGGGACTTCTCAATGTCCTGATGATCACAAGTATTAAATGCTATTTTAGTTATAAAGGAACTTAAAAGCTTTCATTTTAAGAGAATAAAACCCAATTCCGTACTTCTTCATGAATTAAAAAGGAAGATGTCTAAGAAAAGCCTCTTATACTCCATTTTAAGACATAATAATATATGTATTTATTTATTTTATCTTAATTTATTTTATTGTGTTATTAATCATTCCATTTGTTTATATCTCAAATGATATTCCACTTCCCAGTTACCTTATTCAACAACCCCCCCATTCCATGATAGCCTACTTCTTTGTTATCCCTCCACCAATCCCCCAACCCACATCTGCCTTCCCCCTTATTCTTTGCCTATATGAGAGTGCTCCCCCACCCACCCACACTCTCCTTCCCCACAGCCTCAGGACCAAGAGCCTCCTCTGCCACTGCTGTCAGACAAGGCCATCCTCAGCTACACATGTATCTGGAGCCATGGGTTCCTTCAGTTACACTTCTTGATTGGTTGTCAAGACTCTGGAAGACATGGGTGGTCAGGCCAGACTATGTTGTTCTTCTGATGGGGTTGCAGTCACCCTCCTCTCCTCCAATTTTTTTCTCTAGCTCTCCCATCAGGTTCCCTGAGCTCCATCTGATGTCTGATAGTTGCATCCTCATCTGCATTGATCAGTTGCTGGCTGGACTTCCTCAGGATCCACTACACTAGGTTACTGTCAGCAAGCACCTCTTGACCATGGCAACAGTGGTTTAAATATAATCTATGGTCACTAAATGATTTAACAGGCACTGGAAAGTTTTAGAGTGCAGAATTACAGTTGTTGGTCTGCCTTTTCTTCAATTTTCCTTCATGAACTACAATAGAAATCAACTTTCTCTGTTTTCTAACTCACATTAATGATTAAAACTAGGGAAGTGAGGTGAGAATGGGTAGCTGGGTGGGGGAGCACCCTAATAGAAACAGGGTAAGGGAGAACGGGATAGGGAGGTTTGCAGAGGGAAAAACAGGAAAAGGGATAACATTTGAAATGAATATAAATAAAATATCCAATTTAAAAAATCTTCAGTAAGTCTTTTGAATGCACTTCCATCATTTTGACATCCGTGTGGACTATAATGCTATCTCCTTGTAAATTCTAAGAATGTGTTGTTGAATTGTCTCAATTCATGCTTAAAATTGATATACTCAGGGCATCTAGGTTTGCCCCTTGGAAATGAAGGGCAGCGTTCTAAGGGAAGAGTGATTGTTATAGTTATGATATGAACCTCAAAAATCCTTAGACACCATGCATATGATCTTGAAGTACAATACTGGATGCTGTAAATATGTGTCAGTAGTCAAGTACATATGTCTCTTGATTCCCCATCAGCTTGTACTTACAAGAGGGATCCAACACCTTTTGTACTCCATGCTCCTCTTCATTTATGCACACACGCACACACGCGCACGCACGTGCACACACACACACGCACACACACACACACACACACACACAAGGGACACATACATGGACAAAACATTTAAAAAATATAAAGTAAAGCTCTAAAATTGAGTATGTTCCTCTTGGTATATTCTGTTATCCATGTGAAATATATTGTGAGTAGCCTGTGGGTCATTTTCTCTATTAAAGTGTGTACCTTGAGAAAAGAAAAACTTTGGAGTATATATTAAGAAATTATAAAGGAGGTTATATAGATGGATAGTTTCTCATGGGTACATGTGGGTAAAACAAGTGCAAGTAACAATAATGCTTGTGAGATGATCTTCTCTGGAAACCCTCCTTTGCATGGTATCAATAAAATGGTAGAATGTAGAACAAAGGGAAAATTTAATTTAGCAGAGTTAATGGAGTCTATTTAAATAAAAATCTTTGAAAATGTACTAAATGTAAGATCCTCAGGATAAATAAAATAAATAGAATAATGATCATAACATACAATGAACAATGAAAGATACTAATGTTCATAGAAGTAAGGATGTGCCATAAGTATTAGTAAAGTCAAAAGGTCAAGTATGGAGACTATTAGTTCCTAGAAATGCAGCCCATGTCATTCAGATTTGCAAAGTGAATCAGCTCCCACTGATGCTGAAGAAAATCCAGGCAAGATGTGATCAAACCTGGTGGTGAAGAGTTGGTTGGAAGTGGGTATCATGGCATGGAAAGATTCTAAATCCATTGCATTTATGTTTGAATTAAAAAGAATAAGAAGATAAAAAAAGAACGTTGACAACCAGATCTTTAGGTCTTTTGTGAAAATGATTTGTAAATATGCTAATCGTGCATATGTGTCTATATTTTGAATGTCTTTATCAGGTAAAAATAATATTTAAATGCAAAATTTCTAAAATTTTGAGACTTAACTCTCTGCTGAGGCCATTTCAGATTCATTTTGTCAGACTAATGCAAGAATAACAGAACAAATGAGCCCATGATTCTAGAAATGAAAGAGATGCAGAACTTTGAAATTATTATGCTGCTTCAGATATTCATGAGTCTAGATAAGAACCGCAGATTTATAATAGAATGAAATAGTTTTAAATAATCTTTCATCAAGTATTTAAAAATATTTTAAAAGTACTATGTTCCAGGTCTCCCTATAAACATTAAAATCCTTCATATATGTTGACTTCACGAGTAAAATAAAGCAATTTTATATTACTTGTATTTATTTGTGTTCCTATATATTTATTTTATATAGGTTAAAAATATCCATATATTTAAAAAGAAGATATATTGGTTTCATATCATGAATCTATCTCTGAGCTTCTCTTTAATAAGAAGAATTACAGGCAGCTAGGCTTTGTTGCAAATGACTTCCAAACCTTAACAATTTTTTTTAATTTTCTTTAAAGATTTCTTTATTTTACAAATATAAGAGCCCTGTCTCTCTGTATACCTGCAAGCAAGAAGAGAAGAGAGCATAAGATCCCAGTACTGATGGTTATGAGCCACCATGTGAGTATGTGTGTGTGTGTGGTGTGTGTGAGTGCATCTGCCCTACCCCTGCCCCTGCCCCTACCTCTGCCTGTGCCTTCGTCCCTAGAGCTGGAATTAAAGGCATGTGGCACTACCTTCATCACTTTCACAGTCTTTCTCTAGTGACTTTCTCTAGTGACTATCTGGGGTACTATTAAGATACTCTGGTAGATTTTATTTGTCATTAATTTATTCACTTTACATGGCAATACTAGACTTCCTCCTTCTCCTAGTTCCCCACTCACACACCTCTGCCCCCATCACCCCTTCCCATCTTACCTGAGAAGGAGGAGGACCAACTGAGTATCACCCCATTTTGGTATGTCAAATCACTGTAGAGACGTCTAGGAACATCCTCTCCCATTGAGAAAAGACAAGGCAGACTAGTTAGGGGAACAGGATCCACAGTTGAGCAACAGATTCAGGGACAGCATCTGTTCTAGTTGTTGTGGGACTTGAATGAATATCAAACTGCTCACATGCTACATATGTGTAGGGGGTAGGGAGTGGGAACTGTGCTCCAAGTCCATTCCATGCTCCATTCTCAGTTGGTGATTCAGACTCTGGGATTCCCTATGTGTCCAGGTTAGTCGACACTTTTGGTTTTCCTGTGGCATTCCTAACTTTCTTCAGTTCCCTCAGTCCTTCCACAAACTCTTCCACAAGACTCTCCAAGCTCCATCTAATGTTTGGTTGTGGGTCTTTGCACCTATTTCTTTTGGCTTCTGGGTGGAGCCACTCAGAGGATAGTCATGCTAGGCTTCTGCCTGTAAGCTTAACAGGGCATCATCAATAGTGTCAGTGAATGGCTCTGGCCCATGAGATGGGTCTGATTCCTCCACCTCTGCTCTGTCTTTGTTGTTTAACATATTGTAGTCAAGGCACATTATGGGTTCAAGGCTTTGTAGGAAGGTTGCTGTGTTATCCTTCCTCTGTGAGTCTTGCCTGGCTATAGGAAGTGGCTACTTCAGAATTCATAGCCCGAACTTCTAGGTTAGCCACCCTACATGTGATGCCTGCTACCAGCGCCCTTTCCCATTCCCTCTTCCACCCAGGTCCCTTTCTTCATCCACCTTCCATTCTAACTCATTTCTCCTACTAAGAAATATTCAACTAGCTTTCCTTAGACTTCCCTTGTCATTTAGGTTCTTTGTGTCTCTCAGTTATATAATAGTTATCCTGTATTTTATGGCTAATATCCACTTATAAGTGAGTACTTGCCATGAAAAGGGTCTGTGTTACCCCACTCAGAATGATATTTTGTAGTTACATCTGTTTGCAAAATTTGTGAGGGCCTTGTTTTTAATAGCTTTATAGTATTTCACTGTGTAAATTAACCAGATTTTCTTTATCTATTCCTCAGTTGAGAAATATTTAGGATGTTTCCAGTTACTGGCTATTACAAATAAAGCTGCTATGAACATAGTTTAATAAGTGCCCTTGTGGCATGGTGGAAGCATCTTTGGGGTATATACCCTGGAGTGATACAATTGGGTCTTGACGTACAACTTGCCTTTCCAGAGTAGTATTACAAGTATGCACTCCCACCAGCAATGTTGAGGTATTCCCCTTGTCCACATGCTTGCAACCATTTACTGTCCCTTGAATTTTTGCTCTTAGTCATTGTGATGGGTATAAGATAGAATCTTGGAGTCTTTTTGGTTTGAATTTCCCTGATGACTAAGGATATTGAACATTTCAAGTGTTTCTCCGCCACTGGAGATTCCTTTGTAGAGAAGTCTATGTTTAGTTCTGTAACCCATTTGTATTTGTGTTATTTGGTTTCTTGGTGTCTAACTTCTTGTATTTTTCTATGTATTATGGATATTAACCTTCTGTCAAATATAAGGCTGGTGAATATATTTTCCCAATACGTAGACTATAGTTTTGTCCTATTAAAAGTGTCCTTTGTTTTACAGAAGATCTTCAGTTTCCTAAGGTACCATTTACTAATTGATGATCTCAGTGCCTGAGTCACTTGTGTTCTGTTCAGTAAGTTGTCTCCTGTACCAATGAGCATCAAGCATTTAGTAAAGCTTTAAATCCCTCTGAAATAACCATGTGCTCTCTAGTGTGTGTGTGTGTGTGTGTGTGTGTGTGTGTGTGTGTTTTAGTAAGTGGCATACAGTATTTTTATTGATTTTGCTTGTTTTATAACATAGCAAAACAAGTGTTGCTGATTTGTATTCCTTCCTTCATTTAACGGATGCCATCTCACTTCAGTTAGTACAATATTTATGCCCTTTTTAATCATCCATATTTATTTTTCTTGTTTTCTATCAGAAACTACTTCCCTACTTTTCTCCTATATTTGTTCATGTTTTAACAACTTTTGCAACATATAAAAGCACCTTCACAATAAAAATTGGATTAAATATTAACTCTTTACTGTTTTAAAAACAATTCTCTAGGGCAATCTTTGGTGTTTTGTTTTGCATGGTGTCTAGAGTACTACAAGGCTTGATAATAAAAATGGACTTAACAACCTACATTGAATAAGCTTTTAAATTCTGTGAAACGAGTTATCTAGAGACATGGTCATTGGCCTTAGTTCTCCTCTTATTAAAAAATAAAAGGTCTTGATCCCACATCTACAAAGATATGAACAACCTTAATATAAATAAAATCTTTACTGATAATAAATCCTATAGAAATTTTACTTTAAACAGTTCTTTAAAATATACTATGGCAATGGTGGCACAAATCCTGTGAAAGAAACCAATCAATATCTGATTTGACTTAAGGTCCACTCCACGAGCTGAAACTTATTTCCATCACTACTTTAAAGACCAAGGACCAGAAACTAGACAGCCCATTAACCTAGGGTAAACCTAAATACTGTCAATCTAAACATCACAGCAAAAATGTTTCATAATAACAAGCTACTATACTCATGGTTCAATGCATTGTGCAGTCATCAAAAGAGTATTTCTCCTGCAGAAGATAGAACAAATATGTAGAACCACAGCCAGATAGTATGCAGAGAGTGAGAGAACATGAAACATTTAACCCTAAATGAAATACTGCCATCAAATCCCTTCCCTCGAGGTTCAGGAATCCTGCAGAAAAGGATGCTGAAAGAGTGTTCAGCCAGTGGGAATGCAGGACATCAAGTCAACAATGCTCTATAAATCAACACTATCAAAGTTTAAATGAACTCACTGAGTCTGGGACAGCATGCACAAGATCTGCATTAGTCAGCACGAGGTCTTCTTCACAAATGGCTTCCAGTTAGTATATTTTTGAAACCCCCAAGTGCATGAGTGATTAGATCTTTGATTACGTGGCTCTCCTTGACCTCTTTTCCTTCTACTTGTTTTGTCCAATTCTAACATGTTAGTTTTTTTGTCTTATCTTTATATTATAGTATAGAAGATTAGAATGTAATATATTATATTTTAATATCTCTTAGAAGCCTATTTGTTTTTCTACTTTGAGAGTCAAATGATATGGATCTTGATAGGAGAAGAAGTTTGGAGAAACTGGGAGGAGAAAAGGGAATGGAAAGCTTAGACAAGATATATTATATGAGAAAAAATATTAATAAAAATGGAAAATAGCACTTTGTTATCTATACTATCTATATGATATATATTTAAATTTGTCAGAGTTTCATATAAACAAGATATATGTGCTTTTTGATTTTTTTCACAGAAAATTAAATCTTGCCTCAATGTTTGATATTGCAGAATGCAGATCCAGCTGCAGGAAAAGCATACTTATGTGAGATCATCACTGCTATCTTTCTGAACACAAATTCATAGTACCTACACAATAATCTTAGTAGGTGTAATTCTTAAAAACTAGCCACTAAGTACCACACTGCTTAAACTATAAGTTAAAGTTCACATGAGGTTATGTAAGTAAATGCTTTAGTCACAGGAGTAAAACTACAGAAGAGTCAAATGTTTCTTAATGCTAAGTGACCAAATGTTCCTACAAAATCCAATGTCCCTCTTTGTGCCCAGCTACATATGCACTGTGGAATCTTGGTTCTGAACACCCATGACACTTCACATGCAACAATCTGTGCAACACTGACAAACTGCCAGAAACAAAGCAAAACAAAACAAATTCCTCAGCTAGGTTTGGAAATTACTCTACGCTATGAACCTCACTGTTTTTTAACACGCATAGTCACTCCTCTTCTTTTCTTATAGAAACATGATGAACTGATTATAGAAAACACAGGACATTCCATTCCGGGCATTCCTTAGCATCTAAGGATCACATCGCCATAACTTAGTATTATGTTACAATATTAAGATTTTAAAACTGACTGAGTTACACAAAAAGTAGTTATGTGAATTTTAGTTTTGGATTGGGTTAGGATTTTCCACCATTTCTGAAGCAAAATTTGGCAAACTTCTGCTATTTTTACTGTACAATATGTAAAAAAAAGTCTCATCATTGAAAATTATATTTAAGAATCAACACTGAAAACATTGAAGACATTGCATCATGCAGTATTAAATAGTCAAGCTACATTTCGTATTTTGTATATAAAAATAAGCACACCAACTTCATTAGTATTTAAGTCTTATTTTTAATAGATGGTTAAATTTTATGTGTACTAAAACTTCTTTAAAATATATTTATGATTCATTACTAGTACATGTTTGGCTTATACCATTAATATTTTGTTTGATTATACATTCAAGGTTATATAAAAATTCCTCCGTGAAAATGAGGGACCTTAAAGAGAAAATATTCAAGTCCTGGTATATTATATATTGCCTGAATATAATATATATGTATAATCCATTTTTAAAGCATAAGTAAGATTATAACTGTGATTCTCCGTGTTATGTAGTATCCACTGACTTTGAATAAAAGGATGTCTTCATTGTATTTGAAGAATAAATTTCTGGGTTGGACTAAATTCCATAATAAGGAATTAGAGGTTATTTCTAATGTATTAATTTGGCTTAACATAGATATACCCTGAGAAAATATGAAGTTCAGTTTTTAACTACAAGAAATTGAAGCCTATTGAAATTCTGGATGGCTTCTCCAAAGAATCGTAGGCTGCAGGTTGGATGGTAACCATGATATACACATTGATTTTAACCAAGAAGAACACTAAGCCAAAGGTGGGTTTAATCTACAATGGTATATAATCAATAAAATTGGTAAGATTAAAAATACATTAAGCTGATAATTGGATGCTACGTCTATAGTGTTTAATTTGTTCAAAGTGCCTTTAAATGTTATATCCTACAGGAAATAAATCCTTTGCCTCTCCAAATGACAGATTCAGATACACATTGTTAATTAACAACGTTCAAATTTTTATAAATTCCTTCTGATTATTATTGTTCTGAATAACCGTTTTCAGGTAGCATCACATAGAGTTTATTTATCTGATGGTTCTAGAAGTACAGGGCACAGCCCAACACTGGGAATCACTGGACAAAAGGCATTTGAGTGCACTAGTAAGAAGAGACCTGTGAGTTGGAATAGACCAGAACTGATCTATCAATAATGAATGGCTTAGGATATAACTCAATATCTCATAAATCCTACCTTAATCCACTCTGAGCAGAGAAACCCTTAAAAATGCTCCCAATAGGGCATTATTTTCTTAAAAGTTACATGGCTCTTACTACTACTGTTTTACTATAGTGAAGCTTACAACACAGGAAACAAGAGACAAAACACATGAACAATGTATTTGAGTCTTTGTATCAAGTCATTACCCCTGGCTTTTGTTCCACAGCACAGGAGTGCATGATCCCCATTAATTTTCTCTATGTGATTTCTCATTATATCAAAACATACTACCAATATTAACTGTATTACTTTTGCCTTCTTACATCTTGATTTTTTTTAATAATGAGGGTGTAGTGATGTGTGTGTGTGTATAATTAAAAAATATTATTTAGCTTCTAGCTTCTACTTCTAAATAATTGTAAATGAGGCCTACACTAAAACTCCTGTTCTTAATAGATGCCTTATTGACAACTAAATAATTTTCTGTTTCTCCATAATGCTACCATAAATAATTTGTTGTCAGTGTTCTTACAAAGTGAAGATGTGGATCGTTATTCCTTTCAAACCTTCCAAATATTCTGTGAGGTTATGACTATCCACTACTTTCAATTCACATTTTGAGTACAGCATTCTTTATAAAGTTAGTCTGAATACCTCTGCCTCTTCAGAAGTCCATTTTTATGATGACCACCTAGATGTGAATGATTCCACATTTACTCATTTCCCTCCACATTTCATCCTGTTGTGTTTTACAAAGTACCTGATATAAGTATTAGTTTCCTAACCAAACTCAGGACATTTTTCAGGTCTCTGTAGTCTCAGATCATTCTGTCTGCAGGAGAAATCTGAAGTGGAGAACATCCCAGGCTTTTCTGAAAACATGCACGTTGCAATTCATACGTTTCCCTACAACTACTCATTGAAGATGGCTGTACAATAGAAATGGGACAAAAGAGGAGTGAAATTTTAATTTTAGCTGAAAATTTGAAATTTACCTAACTGAAGAGTGAAGCTACGACATGCCGTATAGTCTGCCGTGGGTTGAATCTAAACTTCCCAGAGATACCTTGGTTTTTGAGAATCATTATCCAAGTCAGAAAGAATTTTGTAATATATAGATGAAAACATTTCTGTTTTTATTTCTAGAGCTAATGAATAGAAATAACTACAACATATAATGATTTCTACTATTAATGCCAATTATTTTTTGGAGGAGGGTATTATTTGTATTATATGTTTGGATAATTTAAAACATATCATAGAAAAACACCTGGAAATATATTCAGCACTTTAAAATAATAAAAAAAGAAAATAAAAAGGGTGATTCATTTTATCACTTCAAATTCAAATGTATATGTGTGTCTGCATATATGTACATACATACATTTTTATAAGTAACATTGCCAGGAAGTGGTGGTCTTATGTAGAATGTAGAAGACTGAAAATAGATCCATATTTATTACACAGTACAAAGCTGAAGTCCAAGTAGAACAAAGACTTCAACATAAAACCAGATAAACTGAATCTAATAGAAGAAAAAAATAGGAAAGAGTTTGGAATTCATTGGAACAGGGAGAAATTTCTTGAACAGAACACAATGATGACTCAAACTATAATTTCAATAATTGATAAATGGGACTGTAGAACACTGAAAAGCTTCTATAATGTCAAGGACACAGACAATAGGACAAATCAGCAATCTGCAAATTGAGAAAATATCTTCATTGACCCCACATTTGATAGCGGGTTAATATTGAAAGTATATAAAGAACTCTAAGACACTAACCTTCACAAAACCTAACAACCCAATCAAAACTGGGGTACAGAACTAAACAGAGAAGTCACAACAAAAGAATCTCTAATGGTAGAGAAGCACTTAAAGAAATGTTCAATATCTTTAATCATCAGACGAATGCAAATATAAAGTGACCTTGAGATTCTACCTCACACCAATCAGAAGGGCTAAGGTCAAAAACTCAAGTGACAGCACATGTGTGAGAGGATGTAAAGAAAGAAGACCGCTTCTCCATTACTGGTGGCATTGCAAACTGGTACAACCACTCTGGAAATCAAACTGGCAGTTTATCAGAAAATGTGAAATAGATCTACCTGAAGACCCAGCTATACTACTCTTGGGCATATACCCAAAAGACGCTCTACCATTCCACAAGGACACTTGACCCACCATGTTCATATTTGTAATAGCTCTTATTTGTAATAGCCAGAAACTGGAAACAACCTAGATATACCTCATGGATGCAGAAAATGTGGTTCCTGTTGGGAGCGATGCCCTCGAATCTCTCCATTATTGATGTTATTATTATGGTTAGAGTTAAGTATGACTGGGTTCATGGAAAATCCCCAGCCTGCTGCAGAAGACTAAGACAAATCTGGTGGTCAGGATGAATAATAATATGATAACATATGACGCGTTAAGATACCCAGTGTGATGACCTGTAACCTTTCTGGAAAACCAACATCCTGCTGACTAATTGATATGACAAACCTGTGACCTTACTGACATCCTGTCAACATCAGCCGATTCCCTGACCACACGAATATTGTGTCCTTGGCCTGTGTAAATGTTTCTTACTTCCCCCTCCCTATGTTACCCATGTTATGTTATAAATTCAGCCTTGGGGAAAAATAAAATTGTCGCCTTGATCAGACTCTTGTCTTGGCATCCTTCATAGCGTCTCTTGTCCCCCATTCTCTTCCAGATACCCCCGGACCTGTCGCTTACAGGTTCCTTTACACAATGAAATACTATTCAGCTATTCAAAATGAGGACAGCATGGATTTTGCAATGAAATGAATGGAACTAGATACTATGCTGAGTGAGGTAACTCGGCCCCCCCAATGACGTGCATGGTATGTACTCCATGATAAATGTATATTAGCCAAAAAGTACAGAATACCTAAGATTTATTCCTCAGACCATAAGAAGTATAACAATGCCCAAGTGAGAATGCTTCAATCTCACTTGGAAAGGGAAAGAAATAATCACAGTGAGATAGAAATTTGTGCCCTGGCATAAATATATTATAGGTATGCTTGCTTGTTCAGGTACCAGTGGGCGAAGTTGTACTTAATCCCTGAGGTCCAAGGGAAAGAGGAGGCCTGGTAAGGGAGAGCATACTCTCAGAGGTAGAGAAAGAAATGGATGAGGAACTGTGGGAGCGGGGCTGATGTGGGGGCAAGGACTGAAATGTACATGAATAAAATATTTTTCCTTTCCTTTTTGGGATATTTTCTTTATTTATATTTCAAATATTTCCCAGTTTCCCCTCGGGAAAACCTCCAACCTATCCTCCCACTGCCTCCATGAGGGTACATCCCCCACACACACACACACACACACACACACACACACACACACACACACACACACACACACACACACACACACATACACCACTCCCCATCTCCCCCTTGGAATACCTGTACACTGGGGCATCCAGCTTTCACAGGACCAAGGGCCTTTCTTCCCACTGATACACAACAAGGCCTATCTTCTGCAACATATGCTCCTGGGGCTATAGCTAGCTCCACCTGTACTCTTTGGTTGGTGGTTTAGTCCCTGGGGGCTTTGGGGTGCCTGATTGGTGCCTGTTATTGTATTTCTTCCTATGGGGTTGCAAACTCTCTCAGCTACCTCATTCCTTTCTCTAACTCCTCCATTGGGGACCCAGCTCACAGTTCAATGTTTGGCTGGGAGCAATGTTTGGCTGCCTCTGTATTTGTTATGCCCTTGAAGAGCCTCTCAGGAGACAGTTATATCAGGCTCTGGTCAGCATGCACATTTTGGAATCCCCAATATGTGTGGGTTTGGTGACTGCATGTGGGATGAATCTCCATGTGTGGCAATCTCTAGATGGCCTTTCCTTTAGTCTCTGCACACTTTGTCCTCGTATTGCCTTCTGTGAGTATTTTGCTTCCCCTTCTAAATAGTACTGAAGCATCCGTACCTTTCTCTTTCTTTCTGAGCTTCATATAGTCTATAATTGTATGTTGGGTATTGCGAGCTTTTGGACTAATATCCATTTATCAGTGAGTACATATCATGTGGTTTATTTTGTGATTGTGTTACCTCACTCAGGATAATCTTTTCTAGTTCTATCCATTTGCCTAAAAATTTTATGAAGTTTTTGTTTTTAATAGCTGAGTAGTATTCCATTGTGTAAATGTACCTCAATTTCTGTATCCATTCCTCTGTTGAAGGACATCTGGGTTCTTTCCAGCTTCTGGCTATTATAAATAAGATTGCTATATACATGTGCCTTTGTTGTATGTTGGATAATCATTTGGGTATGTGCCCAGGGGTGGTATAGCTGGGTCCTCAGGTAGTACTATGTCTAATTTTCTGAGGAATTGCTAGACTGATTTTCACAGTGGTTATACCAGCTTGCAATCCCACCAACAATGAAGGAGTGTTCTTCTTTCTCCACATCCTCACCAGCATCTGCTGTCACATGAGGTTTTGATCTTAGCCATTCTCACTGGTATGAAATGGAATTTCAAGGTTGTTTTAATTTGCATTTCCTTGATGACTAATGCTGATGAACGTTTCTTTAGGTGCTTCTCAGCCATTCGGCATTCCTCAACTGAGAATTCTTTATTGAGCTTTTTCCTCCATTTTTAATAGGGTTATTTGATTCTTTGGAGTCTACCGTCTTAGTTCTTTATATATATTAGATATTAGCCCTCTATCAGATGTAGGATTGGTAAAGATTTTTCCCCCAATCTGTAGGTTGCTGTTTTGTCCTATTTACAGTGCCCTTTGCCTTACCAAAGCTTTGCAATTTTAGGAGGTTCCATTTGTCAATTCTTGATCTTAGAGCATAAGCATTTGGTATTCTGTTCAGGCAATTTTCTCCTTTGCCCATGTGTGTGAGGCACTTCGGCACTTTTTCTTCTAGTAGTTTGAGTGCATCTGGTTTTATATGGAGGTCCTTAATCCATTTGGACTTGAGCTTTGTAAAGGGCTATAAGAATGAATCAATTTGCATTAGTCTTCTTCTTCTTCCTCTTCTTGCTCTTCCTCTTCCTCTTCTTCTTTTGAACTGTAGAGGCCTTTATTCTGTATCTGATTCCAGGAAATCCTGAATTCCACTTATTTTCTAAGGATCATTTACTTCATTTATTTTTGAGTTACATGGGGTACATCTTATTTCTCCCAATTTACTCGATAAAAAAAAACACTTTAATTTCTTGTGATTGTGTTTTATTTTTCAATTTATTTTTATTGGATATTTTTATTTACATTTCAAATGTTATTCCATTTCCCAGTTTCCAATCCATAAGCCATAAGGGTGTTTCCCCTCCCCAACCACTCCACTTCCTGCCTCCCCACCCTGACATTCCTCTATACTAGGGGTGTCTAGCCTTGGCAGGACAAAGGGCTTCTCCTCCCATGGGTGTCCAACAAGGCCATCCTTTTCTACATATGCAGCTAGAGCCATGGGTCTGTCCATGTTTATACTTTGGCTAGTGGTTTAGTCTCTAGGAGCTCTGGTTGATTGGTATTGATGTTCTTACAGAGTTACAAGCCCCTTTAACTCCTTCAGTCCTTTTTCTTACTCCTCCAATGGGCACCCTGGATTTATATTCTTCTATATGCTGACCACTAGTTGAACCAGGACCATTTTTTGAAAATGCTGTCTTTTTACAACTGGATGTTTTCAGCTTCTTTGTCAAAGGTCAAGTGACCATAGGTGTGTGGTTTGATTTCTGCCTTTTTACTTCTATTCCATCAATCTACCTGCGTGTCTCTGTATCAATATCATACAGCTTTTATCACTAGTGCTCTTTAATACTACTTGAGGTCATGGATAGTGATTTTCCCAGAAGTTGTTTTATTGTTTAGAATAGTTTTTGCTGTCCTGGGTTTTTGTTATTCCAAATTAATTTCCAAATTGCTTTTTCTAAGTGTATGAAGAATTGAATTGCAATTTTGATGGATATTGCATTGAATCTGTACGATGCTTTCAGCAAGATGGCCATTTTTGCAACATTAATCCTGCCAATCCATGAACATGGAAGGCCTTTCCCTCTTTTGAGATCTTCTTTGATTTCTTTCTTAGATACTTGATGTTTTTGTCATACAGATATTTTAATTTCCTGGTTAGAAGGAAGAAGGAATAGTTCAATGTATGTAAGTCCATCTAATGTAATTCACTATATAAATAAACTCAAAGAAAAAAACCACATGAGCATCTCATTAGATGCCGAAAATGCATTTGACAAGGTTCAATATTCTTTCATGATAAAAGTCCTGGAAACATCAGGAATTCAAAGCCCATACCTAAATGTGGTAAAAGCAATATACAGCAAACTAGTAGCCAACATCAAAGTAAATGGAGAGAAACTTTAAGCAATCCCACCAAAATCAGGAACTAGACAAGGCTGCACACTGTTTCCCTACCTATTCAATGTAGTACTCAAAGTCCTAGGCAGAGCAGTCTGACAACAAAGAGAGGTCAGAGGCATACAAACTGGAAAGGAAGAAGTGAAAATACTATTTTAGATGATATGATATTATATTTATGTGACCCCAGAAATTTCAACAAAGAACCCCTAATCCTCATAATCAACTTTAGATAATTGGCTGGATATAAAATTAACTCAAACTCTAAGGATAAACAGGCCGAGAAAGAAATTAGTGAAATGACACCATTCACAACAGTCACAAACAATACAAAATAATTTTTGTAAAGAAATCACATCTTGAAGTTTATAACTGTACTCAGTGATACAAGCTAGGATCCTTTTTATTCATAGTTTCTCTAGTATTGTAAGAATGAGATTTTGAAAATCATTCATATCAATTTTCCTCAAAGCAGCTAAATCTCAGGAATAAGACATAGACCCATTCCTCTTATGAGATTTTTTAAAACTTGTAATTTAAGGAAATGGGGAAACATTTTTTCAAGCCCCAATAGTAACAGAGCCAATATCTGACACTAAAAAGGAAAATCCTAGTTCTTTCAAAGTGACATGGCAGAAGCCATTCATAAGCCCTTATGAAAAGTATAATGAAGCAATTAGACATAGATAAAATACAGCAAGCAGAAATAGTGTGGTTGAAATGTTAAAAATAGGACAGGAAAGAATAGTGTTTGATTTCCTCACAGCCAAGTCTTCTACACAGACTAGTAGTTGTCCTTTGAGCACATTTGTTATTTTTTTTTTGATGTAGGAGTTATTTTTAGAGGAAACAATTAGCAGTTAGAAGATAGTTGATGAGTGAATATGGAATTTATACTGAAGATCTTCAAAGCAAATAAAGAAACAGAAATAAAGTGTGGGTAGATGAGAAATTATGGGATGAACTCAAAAGCTCACCTATAAAGAGTCTTCATAGTAAGGAATGGTACAAACACCCTGTTGTTTTACCAAGCAGTCTATAATCTGCTCTGTGGATCAGGAAGTGCTTTTAGAAAAGACACATCTGATTTAATATAGTTCCAAATGTGAGATTTAAAGAAAAATACACGGTGAATGATATTTAAAGATGTTCTCTTTTCTTTAACTATAGAAAGGAGTAGCCCTTGAGTTTTAGCAAACTTATTTGAAGAAGCCTAAGCATATTGATTATGAAAATGATAAACTCAATGGGATTCTAAAGCACAGAAAAATTTTTAGAAATTATGTAGAACAAGCAAAAAAGAGAAGCTTCTGAAAAAAGAAAAAGAAGCCACCATTTCTTATGACAGGAAATAATAAAGTACAAACTAGAGAGTGAAAAGTTGCTAAACGATTGGCTTTTTTAAATAATCAGTTTTCTCTGACTGAATTGCGTTAAGCTAACTATACTCACAGCAAAGATGCAAATTGATTTAAAAAGATAATCCTGTTTCTTTGTAGTCCTATTTTACAGATACAATAAATTTAAAAGGTAGGGATAAAATGACTCCTAATGATATCCTGTTACATTTATAGATCAGTGCCTTGTTCATCCATCATCAGAGAAGCCCCCACCCTCCCTGCAGCAGATGGGAACAAATATAGAGACCCACAGCTAGACAATAAGCAGAGAATATGACCTTGGGTTACTCATCCCTACATAGGAGGTATCTGTTAGGTGCCTCCCCTCTACTCAAAGCACCTCACAGAAAAGGAGAAAAAAAAGTGGATGGATCACAACAAGAAAATAAGAACAGCTAAATCAACCACTCCATTGCAGGTCTCCTATTCAGGAGTTATTGACCAACATTGAATGGACTCCAGAGCATTGTTTGGTTTTTCCATAATGTCCTGGACTATCTAGTTTCAAATTTGTGGTCATTCCATGCAATTTTAGGAATGGGTTACATCTCATGAAGTAGGGTATTAAGTCAAAGCTATATTGGTTGGTTATTCCCACAAGTTTTTTTTTTTTTTTTTTTTTTTTTGCCAACATTGCCCTAACATGTCTCTAAAATAGTACACCATTTTAAATCCCAGACTTACTAGCTTTTATCATACTTTTATACTCTTTTGTCATCCTACAGGTACCTTCCTCTACCCCTAGCACAAGTAAAGAAAAGGTTCTATGTGTCCATCACCTCCAGACCTCTGTGGTCGTTGAGTTGCATAGACATTGCCTTCAACAATGGAGATTTGCTACCAGTTTGTAGACAATGACTTATTTTCTTGGCAGCACTCTATGTTGTGTGTGAATTTCCCTGGGACACATTTGACCAACAACTCAAATAGAGATAGCAGGGTTTGATGGTTCCCCACATATAATTCCAGCACTTAGGACACAGCGGCAGATGGATCTCTGAACTTGAGGCCAAGGTGTTCTAAAGAATGAGTTCTAGGACATCCTACAGAGAGAATCATGCCTTGAAAAAAATAAATGCTTCACCTACCCCCTCCAGGATTTCTAATATTTTAAACATAGCTTAATGATTTCTTCTTACTGTGGGAAAAAACAGTGAATAATTTTAAAAGTAAAATAAAAAATATATTGGCAGTCTTTAAGTGTTGTCCTAAAATATATTAGCAAATTCTGTAAATTCAGCAAATTGAAGTCATCTGAATGTGAAGATTTATAATTCTGTAGAATTTGTTACCATGCTGTACTTAGTATACATTGAAAGATTTAAACTTCGATATAATAATTTGTATAGTAAGGAAAATATACATAATTTTCTCATTAACTTCTTTTCTATCCAATATATTGATTGGCTACTGAAGTCAGAGTATGAAATTTTTTTTATATTATATCATGTAACATTATTGGTTAGGGTGGCATTTTTATATGTATGCTCTGCATTTTATTGCTTTTATTTGGCTGTGTGCATATGAATATATGCCTTTGTATGTGTATGCCTCAGTACTCACAAGGTCAAAAGATAATGTGGTAATTAGTGCTCTCCCTCACCATGTTATTCCTAGGGATAAAACTCAGGACTTTGAGCTTGAACAAGAGGGACTTCACTTACTGAGTCACCTTGCCAATTCACATATTTTCATAAAAGAACACTGCTAAAATAAATAGTTAATTACTCTAAGTTTTGTGTTTATTTACAAATTTTTTATGTTACGATTCAGTGAAAACTTTGCTTTTCCCTCAGGATTTTATTTTTAAAATAATATATTTCTATACTAGAAATTCACATAATACTAGAACATACATATTGGAAACATTATAAAAGCTGAACATGTTATACGTTTGAATATATGTATATTTACACACACATATATGCATATAACACAATTAATGAAAAAAGGCGACAAATTTGAATGGAAGAATGGAAGAATACAATTGGGAGTATTTGAATGAGAAAAGGGAAAAGAAAAAAGACAAACTGTTATTTATATAACAGAATTTATAACAGAATTATAAAAAATACCAAAAATATTTTTAAAAAAACTAAAAAGCACAATTATTTATTTTTATGATTGCTAAGTAATATGCTTCTGGACAATAAATAGATGAGAAAGAAACAAAAACAGTTATTTGGATAATTAAATAACATGGTTTCTTTCTTTTTCTGGATTATCAGGAAAGTGAGCTTACACTTTTATGGGTAAAGCTAAAAAGAAATAGGTAAGCATACAGATTTAATGGCATGTTTTGTGAAATTGAACACTGGCCTTTGGTTTAGTCATTCACTACAGAGTTAATGATTACCTAGAACACAGTTTACAGAACTATGAAGTTAAATTTTTCTGAACTAGAAGCAAATAAAAGCAAAGGAAGTACGTAAATGCATTCATTGTGGTTTGTTAAGTAGTTATGTGCAAAGAAAAAAACAAGAAGTTAGATATTTTGACAGTGAAGATCAAAAAATGAAATCTGTGAAAACTTAATTTTCTTACTTATAATCATAAATTTTCCATTTGCTTCTAAATATTACTGATTCTTAATGGTAACTATGTTAAATATATTTAATACTTATTAGATTTTTTGCTCCATTTATTAAAAGTACCATACTTTCACAATACATTTATATATATATGAACATATGTATATACTCCTATTTTTCCACTTTTTATTTATTCACTTTATATCCCAAATACAGCTCCCCCTCTCCTCCCAGCCCCCTTTACACATTCTCTTACTCCATCTCCCTCTCCCCTTCTTCTCTGAGAAGGGGGAGGTCTTCCTGGGTATTAACCCATCAGTGCATCTCAAGTCACCCCAAGACTGGACACATCCTCTTTCACTGAGGTCAGAGAAGGCAACCCAGTTAGGGGCACAGGATTCATAGGTAGGCAACAGAGTCAGGGTAAGTCCTACTGCAGTTTTGAGGACCCACAGGAAGACAAATTTGCTATATATATGCAGTGGAGGGGAGGCTAAGGTATTCCATAAAAGTTCCTGATCTCCATGCAATGTTTGTCTGTGGGTGTACTCATAATTTTTAAGCAAACATTGTTATAAATCAATCAAGTATGTACTGTATCGTAGAGGTCACAAATGTAGGTCACATGCCAGCCTTGATCTGATGTAGCTCCATGTTCAC
Organism: Rattus rattus; assembly: GCF_011064425.1. Lineage (NCBI taxonomy): Eukaryota > Metazoa > Chordata > Mammalia > Rodentia > Muridae > Rattus > Rattus rattus. The sequence continues at coordinate 63,561,306 of NC_046154.1, forward strand.
TCATGTTGTAATAGAACATGTCAACTGTAACAGTCTCAAACGAAGCATTATCGTACCTTCTTCCCTTTGCAGGTGTTGCATGATGTCTGGCTAAAGAATCTATAGCCTGACATGAAATAAGGTGTCTTTTAGTTTTGAATAAATAACCAAGCTATGCTTATACACTGAGTGTAACCTTTAGAAGATTTGAGATCAGGATTAAGGGTTATAACAAAAAAATTAGTTAGAAAGTATAGGGAGTATATTAACTAATGTAGAATATGAGTTTCAAATTAGTAAAGTCTCCAAAGGAAGCAAACACAGAAGACAGTTATAAAAATGCTTGTGTTCTGAAATCACTGCAGAAGCAGATTTAGTGAACAGGACATTAAGCATTTTAATACTCTTTCTGCTGAAAGAGAGTTCATAGACCAAATCTTAAGGGGATAGAGAGCACAGGTCACTTCTGTGCAATAACTCTTGACTTAGAAAGCATTATTTCAGCAAATTTATACTCGATTAAGAATAACTAGGCAGTCTAGCATGCTTAACAAATAGAAATAAATCATCATAATAAGTGAAACAACTAAATGTGCCATATGTCCATGGTGACTTTCAAGTAACTATGAAATGTGGACCACCCCAATATCCAATTGACTGTGCAGTCATGAGATGAAACTCAGAGATGCATCTGTCCTGTGTCGGACAGCGTTATCAACTACGAAGGATAATTTAATGGGAGAAAACAGTAATATGATATCCCAGACTTCTTCCAAGCTGAGGTTCTGATATCATAGAATTTCTGGGAAAAAAAAGGTGAAACATCCTTCAGTATTTGAATTGAACCTTTCTAGGCTCTATTTTATTCAGAATAAAATTGAGACTATATATCTTTCTCTGACAACCTACTTCATTGTGCATTTGATCTACACATGCACAAATATAATTATTTTTCATTTATGTTACACAAGGAATAGTTGAAAATATTTACACATTGTTGCCTCCAGACATGTTTGATTCTGGGATATACAGTGAGGGACATGAACCAGAGAGAGGCATCTAATAAGTATCAAAGTAATGTCTTACCCAAATGATCATCTTGTAGAACAACTTTTGCTTTTTCTATCCATAACATGGTAAATTCTCTTGCACTTTTATCCTAGCATATTTCAGTGAATGATAGATTGGTAACCAACTTTATCAAAATGGGGATGACAACTCACTAGTAAGAGGAAAAAAAGTGAGAATTAGAGAATCCTTATGTGGGAGTCTAAGCATTAGTCTGCCCTGCTTTCATCCAGTACAAGTGATTTAGGTAAATTAGAATATAGAAAATAGAAATGCCTATATTTCTCATTAAGAAGTAGAAGGATAAATTAAAGAGGGGCTCCATGATGTGCCTTCCATAAGGTTCTTGCCCATGATAGGGTAGGATTTTGCAGTGATGAAACTGTTTTATGATTTCACAGACTCCTGAAATGGGTATCATAGTCAAGCTCCTTAAGTCAGCTTAGCACAACAAATGCATTGGCTAACCGAGATGAACTTGAATACAAAGGCTATTCTGTTCTGTTATTGGTGTTTCATTTGTGTTTATAGGTGTTTGTTCATATGCCTCTAGGGGTAATTAATATTTTCTTATGATTAACCAATCCAAAATGTTAAGTTATGCTAAGAGAATGATTGACTCAAAATAACAAGCTTTTACTTTTGTGACACGCACCACAGTTTCGCAATAGATTTCGCTCCTTTTTTAATTAATTATTTTATTTATTTACATTTCAAATGTTGTCTCTTTTCCCTGTCTTCTCTCTGCAACCTCCCCACCCTGTTCCCCCTCACCTTTGCCTCTAAGAGGGTGCTCCACCACACACCTTCTCCTGCCTCATCCCTTCCTAGGATCCCCTTATGCTGGGGCAACAAACCTCTACAAAGCCAAGCACCTCCCCTCCCACTGATGCCAGATAAGTCGGTCCTCTGCTACAGCAGCGGGAGCCTTGGATTTACTTGTTTGGTGGTTTAGTTCCTGGGACTCTGAGGGGTGTTGTTATTTAATATTTTTCCATAGTTGATGATAACTCTAACAACTGAACATTTCTGAATACTGTGAAAGCATAATGTATATGTTGAATTGAATATCAACTTAGAAAGTCTTGTGTATAGGGCTGGGGTGCAGCTTAGTGATAATGAGCTTGTAAAGTATGTGGAAAGTCTTGGGCTACATACTTAACATCAGTCAGAGAGAGAGAGAGAAAGAGAGAGAAGGAGGGAGGGAGGGAGGGACAGAGGGAGAGAGGGAGAAAGAGATGGAGGGAGAGAGACAGAGTTATTTTGTTGTAAAAGAAATGTCCTTTTCCTTATAATCTTAATCCAAAATCAATTATAGAACATTTAAATTCAAAGGGAGGAATAAAATATATTCTATTTTGAATAAAATATATTCTATTTTGAATAAATTTTATTCAATATGAATATTGAATAGGCATATCAATAAATAATCACAGAGATATCAGATTAATGAAGTCTATATTATCTGTTATACTTTATATTTTAAAGGACTGGAAGTGATGAAATGTTTGTAAAAGATAAGGGGTGTCAATGGTAGTTTACTCACCTCCTTCCTTGAGAAAACTTCTCACACTCACCTAATGTTGACAAAACTAACCATCCTGTTGACATACTAGTGAAGTTGTGGTGTTACTGAGTCATTCCTGAAACCAAAACTTAATTTTGTAAAATATTAGCATGGGAAAACTATTATTATACATGAAAAGATTAACTGAATATCAGAAGAACATTTTTTAAAAAAAATATTTACATTCATGTTCAAATATCTTCTTTTCAAACATTGTGTTGGAGAGAAAATAATTTAAAATTAATTCAGTAATAAAAATTTATTTCAAATGTATCATCCTCCGTATAACTCCTCCCAGAGCTTTCCCTCCTCCTTACACACCAAACTCTTTGCTTTCTCTCTCTCTTTCTCTCTCTCTCCCTCCTTCACTCTCTTGCTCTCTCGCTCTTTTTCTCTCTGACTGATGTTAAGTATGCAGCTCAAGACTTTTCATTTACAAACACACACACACACACACACACACACAAGGATGTAAAGATATATGTGTTAATATATATATATATATGTGTGTGTGTGTGTGTGTGTGTGTGTGTGTGTGTGTCTATAAAAAGCAAGCTAATCAAGAACAATGACTTTATGAAATTCATAGGCAAGTGGATGGAACTGGAAAATATCATCCTGAGTGAAGTAACCCAATCATACAAAAACACACATGGTATGCACTCATTGATAAGTGGATATTAGCCCAAATGCTCGAATTACACTAGATGCACAGAACCTATGAAACTCAAGAAGGATGACCAAAATGTGAATGCTTCACTCCTTCTTCAAAGGGGGAAAAGAATACCCTTGACAGGGAATAGGGAGGCAAAGTATAGAACAGAGGCAGAAGGAACACCCATTCAGAGCCTGCCCCACATGTGGCCCATACATACACAGCCACCAAACTAGATAAGATGAATGAAGCAAAGAAGTGCAGGCTGACAGGAACCGGTTGTAGATCTCTCCTGAGAGACACAGCCGGAATACAGCAAATACATAGGCGAATGCCAGCAGCAAACCACTGAACTGAGAATAGGACCCCTGTTGAAGGAATCAGAGAAAGGGCTGAAAGAGCTTGAAGGGACTCGAGACCCCATATGAACAACAATGCCAAATAACCAGAGCTTCCAGGGACTAAGCCACTACCCAAAGACTACTCATGGACTGACCCTGGGCTCCAACCACATAGGTAGCAATGAATAGCCCAGTAAGAGCACCAATGGAAGGGGAAGCCCTTGGTCCTGCCAAAACTTAACCCCCAGTGAATGTGATTGTTGAGGGGAGGGCGATAATGGAGGAGGTTGAGGAGGGGAACACCCATATAGAAGGGGAGGGGTAGGGGTAGGGAGGATGAATAACAATTGAAATGTAAATAAGAAATACCCTAATTAATAAAGATGGAGAACAAAATAGATGATGGGAAACCTTGATGATTCTAGTCTTAATAGACTAAAACCACATCTGATGACAGCCCCCCAGAGAATCTTCCAGTTTTCATTCAAGTTCTAAATTTTGGATCAATACTCCAAATTCACTGTTGGATAACACTCTACAAAGAAGCCTGAAGAATTTAACACTAGATGATTCAAACATTGAATTAATTTTATCCAATTATGCAGCAGTTTTGTTTCAATTTTTCCACAAGATTGTTTACATCTTTGTGCTATAGCTGGCAACTGGCCATCAATTTTGAAGATTCATCGTCTCCCTAGCTTTAAATCCATGTACTTTGCTTTGCCAGGTTTTTCTCTAGTGGTATAGTTGAAAAGCCATCAGTTTCCTTATCAATTTTCCTCATCAGTATCATGGGTGCTGACGGGTTGACAATTCCCAGTGTGGAAAGGCCCCTAGAACTCTGAGAACTGTTATACCCTCTATGCTGTTCATAATGTCAACACATTTATTTCCAAGACATTATTATGACATTGTCACTATCTTGCAGGACAGTTTTAACAGCTCCTGTTCCCAGTACCCAAACTCCAAAGGACATAAGGTTCTCTGCTGTCATCACTATACTTGATGGTCAGTTTCACTAACATAGCATGGCCCAAAGTGCAAATACTACTCAATGTCTTCACATACCATAAAATTATAGTTTCCAAACATTTCCATGCATAATCATCACCAAGGAAACAGCACAAGTAGAGGTTGCCCAGCCTCATCCAGAAATACTCTCATGGATGTCTGGGGATGACAGAGGAGTCTGCAGATTTCCTGTTATGACAAGGTGACACACTGCAGGTGGTCTACGAATGGAAATTTGAATCATTTTGACTAAAAGCTCTTTCCAACAGTTTTTAGTTTTGCATGGAAATGTTTTTTTTCTTTCCTTTTTATCCCGTACAGTCCTCACTCATTTCTACAACTTCATTTCAATGAACATACACTTCTAATTTTTAAGTCTGTATGTTAAGCACCTATCAATGATGCATAATGAAGATCATTAGACCAAGTTCTGTGGTAGTTGCACATGTGTGACGAATGTATTGTGATCACATTCACCTCAACTGCCCTCCTTATCTCTCTCCACACCTGTTCGCTTTATTCTTCCTCTAGCCCCTCTCTATCATCTGTGGTTATGTGTACATGTGTTGGGCAGATGGGTGCATCTGCTTTTTGTCTTTGACTGTGATGTCCATACCATACCCAGAATATAGAAACTCACAGTGCTGTTCTCTAGACTCCTGCTCTGACAGTCTTCCTGATTATTCTTCTGTTACGCTTCTCTAAACATGTATAAGGTGATATGGTTTTTCTTATTTTTGCCTACACTGCATTTTTTAATTTAAAAAATGACAGTGGCTTAGATATTGTTGATATTTGACATTTAACCTACATTGATAATCCTCAATATCAAAATGATTTCAGTTACAAAGTAAGTATTCAATGACTGTTTAAAAGAATATATTATAGTTCTCTGTAGACATTTCTAAAGAAAAATGTGCCAAAAAAGAAAGCCAGATAAATGTCAGAATGAACAACTCATTGTTTTCTGTCATACACAAGTAAGACTCTTCATTCCTATAAAGAGATTTTTTTCACTGAGCAGGTGCAATAATAGTACTCAAATAATTTTCTACTTACTGAAGGACTAGAATGAGGTTTGTGCTAATAAATGGAGAACCACATATGTGTTTTAAAAATTACGATGTGTAAACCTAAAACTGTGCAAAGAGGTATTGAGGTTTTCAAGGAAGTCCCTGTGAAAAGCTAACTGGATTTTTGGTTTGGGGTTTTTTTTTGCTTGCTTGTTTGTTTGTTTGTTTTTTTACTAAAAGACCAATATGACTTGAGACTGTTTTTTGAGGGGGTGCTTATTTGCTTGTTTGTTTTATTTTGTTTTGTTTTGTTTTACTACAAGACAATATGATTTGAGAGTGTTTGTAAGCTGCACTGATGAGCCCCAATAGTAAACATGGTACTGATTCTCTACCCATATTAGTGTGAAAACTAAAATTTTTACAGTGTTAACAGGAGAAGTTGGAAGTGGCTTGTGACTGATTACTTGATTTATTGTAACAAGTTACATGGATGACAGAAGGCATTGGAGAAAGTGGACTCTGGTTTCTATCTTTAAATATTCAAGCAGACTTTCCATGAAGATCATGGAAACTTCCATGTTGAGTAACTGGTGTCCCACTCAAAAATTACTATGAATTGTTTTTACTGTGCATCTTTTTTACTTAAACATTTTCATACACTCTTAAGATCCCTATGTATACTTAATTATTGTTCCCTTTCACTATAACTGTCGCGCCCAACCTCGACCAGCAAGGAAGACACAACCAGGGAAGATCTTCTTCAAGCAGTTTTACTCAGAACCTTTATACAATCTTCTGACCCCGGGGAAAACCCCGCACCACACTTAAATAGCTAGTGCTGGCCAATCCTAGCAAGCCACGTGGGGACAGCGGATAGGTTGTACTATGCGGAAGCGACCAGACCAAGCAGGAACAGCCAAATAAGGACTTGTTTTTCTCAAGGACTTGCTTTTCTCAATGAGCAGAAGGCGGAAACCGGACTTGTTTTTCCTCAATGAGCAGAAGGCAGAAACCGGCGCCATCCCTGGGGTGCGGGACCTCGCAGATCCCTGCATATAACATCCAATTTCAGCTATTCTAAACTATGCAAATGATTGTGGTATACTGAGCAAATCTCATAGAGATGATAACCCTGTGCAATGACCCAGTCTGTATGATGTACACATGTACACTCATGGATACACATGCAAGCAATTTATCCTATAGAATCACTATTCAACCACAGTATGTCCCAACATCATCAGATTGCTTTTCCCAATCATTTCTCCGGTTTTCTCTGTTGCTCTTTAACATGGTGAGTTAACGGATAGTCAGAGAGACGTCGTAGAGATATGGGAATTGCTAAATTTTCCTGCTGAAGTACTGTTGATAGCAAAATAATACATGATGGTACTCTATTGGAAGGGGGATTTGCTGTAAGACAGTTCTGTTTGATTTCAGTATGGAGTCTGGTTTTTGCCAGCCATGAACTCCTGAAAAAGTTTCCAGATTTCTATTGCATTCTTACATTCATTCTTCTGTAGGAACCAAAGTTATCTAGCAATAATTTTTATCTCAGAATGTAGTACTGCCATTAGGGAAGGAGTTAGTATGTGAGCATTTGTTTGTTTGTCTGTTTGGTTTTTAATGCTAGCCCAGGTCCTTACTCAACAGAACAGAACCTGTAATGCTAGCCCAGAGCCTTACTCAGTACCCCCACAACAGAAACCCTCTCTGGGTTTTCTATAAGATTGTTGCATCACATTAGATTGGATCAGCTGTTGAAACCCTAGAAATTGAAAGTAGTCTCTACATGATTTAGAAAAGTGAACATGATGCCACCTGTCTCACAGTATCATAAATGTCAAATATTGGTCCTGTGTTCTGTTTCCAAATTTTATACATACAAGAACCACATAGGAAGAATGGGGCGCTGGTGGGTTGCTGAAACAGATGACACTGTTGAGCATCTCAAGAGCAGGTATTATATTTCCGGTTTCAGATAGCTTGATATTTCTCAAGTGCACTCTAATCAGGATAGATACACAATATGCTAATAGTTTATGGCTCGTCACAACGCCATTTTACTTATGGGCAGAGTGTCTGTGTAGACTTGGCTGTTCACCATTTATACATCCATTAATTAGCAGCTAGGCATGATTTAAAGGATAATGTTCCTGGCATTCTGCTTACATGAAACAGTCAACAGCTTTTGTGGAAGATTAAATGCTGCAGTGAATCAGAGACATTTGGTGACCCCCAGAAGCCATTTGTTGCCAGAAAACTGTAATGCCGTAATTACTGTGCCAGAGGGGAAACATACTCTACTGAGAGCACAACAAACAGAAGAATTCCGAGTGTGCCTCTTGCAGGTTGACGAAGATGACTGCTTTCTTGATTTGGATTTTTTTTTTTTTGGCTTTGTTTCTCTTATTTCATTTGAAGAGAAGTTCCTGTCAGTAAGTAGAGTATGCTTAAACATGTCTTGATCTGAAAAATAATAACACAAGATCAATGTACATCTGCAATTTAAAAGACAAATATGCAGCTGTTACGAAAATTATTTTTATTTCTTTTTAGAAAACTGGATCTAAATCTTCATGTGTTCAGTCATTTAAAAAGTGCACACAAAGGTTGTGCTATATCAACCACGTGTTTTAAGACAGTATCATTATGAAACTTAAACATATAATTATATTAGTATAATTAAAATTAGAGAAATTAATTTTAATTGTATATTGGAAAATATATTTTTAACATAAAATTTGATGTTTTCAAATTAGGCTTTCATATATATAATTCATACATGTAATTTACACACACAATTGTTCATTTATGAATATGCAATACTGAAAATATATGCATTCTAATATAAATATATGTTCAAAAATGTAAACTTAATTTAATATGAATAATAATTATTTCAAATATTTTTCCTAAATTATTCAAGTTTCAAATCATGCACATGACAATTTATGAATTAAAATAGATCTGAATGGAAAATAGTTGAAATAATGAAACAAAATAAGATGTAATATTTCACATGGCTAAAAAAGATGTTCATCAACACATAACCATTGATCCATGAAGAAAAAATCCTTTTAATACATGTATTTGTCCCTGTTCTAGGATTACGGGAAAAAAATTACATGGTTTAGTATACAGGTTTAGTTCTCAATAAGGAAAGAATTTTCTGTGTGCTTTCTCCATAATTGGATTTGGTATGCATTGTAAAAGAAACAGGCCTTTCACCGGACAGAGTCAGTAACCCATTTTTAAATAATACAAAAGGTTTCTCACAGCACACATTGACACCCTGAATGCTTGTCTCACTCAATTTTTTTCTCTACCTCCCAGCCTTTTCTTCCTGCCAATGTCTGTAGATGGGACGGTGAAACTACAGCCCCTTCATAAGAATCGGAGCTCATTCTCAGAATTCAGCGTCCTTTTAAAGTGTTGGGAAAACTTTTCAAGAAATTGCTTTAAAGCTAAAGGTGTATTTCATTTGGAGAAGTCAGAGTCTGCACACCGTGAAATCTGTATCTTTTTGGATGTCCGTTGGGGAAAAGGCATGCCAATATTTCGAAGCACTGCTTTAATATCTACAGAAAGGCTGCGGATGCAGAGGCATCTGCCCTCACTGTGACTAAAATGTTTACTTTAGCAAACACTGCTCTATTAAATTTCAAAGTGGTGCTCTTTGAATTTTAAATTGTGAAGAAAGCCTGGCCTCCATTCTTGAAAGCTTTGGTTTAAACATAAAAAGGAGGAATCAGCTTTGAAGTTCGAATGAGATGCACGAACTTGCTTCTCTGGGATGAGCCTGAAGACTTAAAGGCGGCATGTGTGCTAGTCATCATGGTATCCTAGGACTTTGGTGACCCTTACTTTTTCACCATTAACCACTTCTGATTTTCAATAAAAACAGAATTTTGGAGACAATATAATATTTCACTTACTAGGCTCAACTTGGGGGATATTTCTACAAAAGTATTTTATAGTTTTATAATATTTCTAAACAAATCATTTCATTGCTCCTAAAGGGGGGTCTAATTTGTCAAACCATGTCTGAAATGCAGGGTTTTGTTGATTCTGTTCATCCATTTCTCCAGGATTTACTATGCACATGAAAACTAAATCACAGAAAATTTATATTTTTGGCATAGATGCTCACCTTAATGAGTATTTATTTTGGTAGATGAGGGCTTGCATAATTGAACAGTCCATGAACCAGAGATAATTGAGCGTTACAATAAATAATGCCATCTATTTACAAATGGGAGCCATTAACTCCTCCACTTTGCTTACTGGAATGAACTTTTTAAACCAAATAATTACAAATGCACTGTTACAAAATAAGCGTTTGGGGGTCAGTTTGTTATAGATTTTTTTATGTTGTAAAATGAAGTAAACATGTCATTGGAGAATGTGTTCAGGCACTGCTTTAACTGCAAGTTAAGACTTGAAGTAATTACAATGATTAGTGAAAAAATTCACTCCTAAATTATTCAGCAAGTGTTATTTGTTTCAAATATCATTCCAAGAAATTCTATATAATACTAAAAAGAATAAAATTCACAGCACTATTTGCATACTAGGCTCTATTATGTTGGGTTTGATTCACTAGCTCTTTCAAGTAGTAAAGCCTATTCTAAGAAAATCATGTCCCGTTCCTTACTGAAACAAAGAGCAGATGATTTGTCCCCTAAATATGGTAAAATTTCACCCTGGTACAACCACCCTGGAAATTAGTCTGGAGCTTCCTCAGAAAACTGGATATAGTACTACCTGAGGACCCAACAGTACCACTCCTAGGCTTATGCCTAAAAGATACTCTAACATATAACAAGGACACATGTACCACTATGTTCATAGCAGCCTTATTTATGATAGCCAGAAGCTACAAAGAATCCAGATGTCCTTCAACAGAGGAATGGATGCAGAAAATATTGTACATCTACACAGTGAAGTACTACTCAGCTATTAAAAACAAAGACTTCATGAAATTCATAGGCAAATGGGTGGAACCAGAAAATATCATCCTGAGTGAGGTACCCAGTCACAAAAATATAAAATACATGGTACACACTCACTGATAAATGGATATTAGCCCAAAAGCTTGGATTATCCAAGATTCAATCCACACATCACATGAACCTTAAGAAGAAAGACAACCAATGTGTGAGGATGCTTCAGTTCTTCTTAAAAGGGAGAACAAAAATATTCATAGGAGGAGATATTGCAGAGACTGAAGGAATGGCCATTCAGAGACTGCTCTACCTGGAGATGCTGCCCATGTAGATGCACACATCAAACCCAGACAATACTGCTGATGCCAACAAGAGCATGCTGACAGGAGCCTGATATAGCTGTCTCCTGAGAGGCTCTGCTAGAGCATGACAAATACAGAGGCAAATGCTAGCAGCGAACTATTGAACTGAGAATGGGGTCCCCGTTGGAGGAGTTAGAGAAAGGATTGAGGAGCTGAAGGGGTTTGCAACCTCATAAGAACAACAATACCAACCAACCTCAGCTCCTAGGGACTAAACCACCATCCAAAGAGTACACATGGACAGACCCATGTCTCCATCTGCATATGTAGCAGAGGATGGCTTTGTTGGGAACCAATGGTAGGAAAAGCCCTTGGACCTGCCAAGACTCAACATCCCAGTCTAAGGGAATATCAGGGCTGGGAGGCAAGAAGGGGTGGGTGGTTGGGTTGGGGAACACCCTCATAGAGGAATGGAGAGAGGGTTCATGGACAGGAAACTGGGAAAAAGGGTAACATTTAAAATTTAAATTAAAATGGCCAATAAAAGGAATTTCCAAAAAAAAAAGACAAAAGCTATTAATGCTTTTTCTTCTCCCAAATATATATTTTATTTTGTCCTTCATATGAGGGTTAAAACATCTATAATTATCACAGCAAACATTCACAACGAAGATCCAGGTTCCCCTTTAAACTGGAAAATAAGAAGGGGTATCATGAGCCCACATGGATCCTAGCTGGTAACTACCCAACTGTCATCTTCATTGATTGCAGATTAAGCTATCTTCTGTCTTTGTACAATGTGGGAGGAAGGAAAAAGAGATGCCGAAATTGAGCAGTTACCTGATAGTTTACGAGCTGCTGATTCGTGTAAGAAGGTACACTGTGTGAGAAAGTATACTGATATTACCCTGGGTCATAAAAAGTCTAATAAACATAACCTATCATTTTACTCTTTTTCTGCATATTTTGTTTTTTATTTTTATTAGATATATTTCTTTACTTACATTTCAAATGTTTTTCCCCTTCCCAGTTTCCTGTCCATAAGCTCCCACCCCCTCCCCTCCCCCTCTCCATATAGGTATTTCCCCCATACATCCCCCTTACTTCCCCTCTCATATTTCCCTGCACTAGGGGTCCAACTTTGGCAGGACCAAGGGCTTCCCCTTCCACTGGTGCCCCAAAAAGGCTATTCTGTGCTACATATGCAGTTGGAGCCCTGGGTCAGTCCATGTATAATCTATCGGTAGTGGTTTAGTCTGTGGAAGCTCTGGTTGGTTAGCATTGTTGTTCTTATGGGGTTGCAAGCTCCTTCAACTCTTTCAATACTTCCTCTAATTCCCCCCAAGGGGGTCCTATTCTCAGTTCGGTGGTTTGCTTCTAGCATTGACCTCTGTATTGAACATGCTCTGGATGTGTCTCTCAGGAGAGATCTATAACCCGTCTCTTTCAGCATGCATTTTCTAGCTTCATCAATCTTATCTACTTTTGGTGGCTGTATGGCTCTGAAGGGCGGTTCCTTGAGTCGCTGCTCTAAATTTTGCTTCCATACCCCCTCCTTTGCACATTTTATTCCCCTTTTAAGAAGGAATGGGAACTTCACATTTTGGTCATTCTTCTTTTTGAGCTTCCTGTCGTCTGTGGATTGCATCTTGGGTAATTTGAGCTTTTTGGCTAATATCCACTTATCAATGAGTGCGTACAAAGTATGTTTTTCTCTAATTGAGTTACCTCACTCAGGATGATATTTTCTAGTTCATTCAGAGTAAACATTCAGTTATATTTTCAACAAACCCTAGAATTACCAATGTCTCGTCTCTTCATCTTTTATATTTGCTTGACCTCATGTCTGGATATAAATATAATAAAAACTAAAGGAAGCAATATAGCCATAATTTTTAAGACTTTGTGTTTTTTTGCGTACAAAATTCTTTCCAAGTAAAGGTCAACAAAATTGCCAATCCCCAGTGTTTGAACTATCTGTTGAGGAAGTGAAGTGCTCAATGAGAAATGAGCTCTCTGTCATTTGTTATTTTCTAACAAAGAAAAAAAAAATGTTTAGTGGTTGGTAGCTTTGTGTGGGAGGTAGATTTCTGCATCAATTGTGGAAAATTATTAAGAAGGAGAGCTCTGCTTCTTGGGGGAGAAGAGAAAGGGAAAACGGGGGCAGGGGAGATTTGTAAAGATGGAGCAGGGAAAAAGAAGAGAGTGGGCTGTGATCTTCATCTAAAGTGAATAAAGAGTACATTATTGGGAAAAGCAATAAAAATTTAAAGTGCTCAATTTGAAACATATTGAATATTCCTTTTAAAAAGTTACAAAAAATAAAAATTCCTCTCATATTTATAAATTCATCTTCTAAATTTTCCATTTTAAATACTTTAGTTTCAATGATTTTAAATTATAAGGGATACAAATAACCATATCTGACCAATATGTATTTAAATCACTAAACAGCATTTTGTCCAATGGTAGTGATTGGAAATAAGTTCAAACCATTTTGTTTAAATTATTCATGCATAAACACCAGAGTAAATATTTTGAAATGACCAGCATGCTTTAATATCAAATGACTAAAAATAGTATTTCCAGTTGTTAATGCCAGTTATGTAAAGCTAATGCTACTCAAATGATGTATCATTTAATAGATCATAAATTATAATGCTAAAAAGAGTAAATAAATGTTTAATACAAAGCTAATTTTATGTCAAATTGGCCCAGATATTTAGGAAAGCTGTTATATGTGAACCACAAATTAGCTTCCTCTGAACTCACAACATATAAAATATCTTGGCTAAAATGTATCCATTTATGGACCAATGCTTCTAAATATCATTCTTCAAATGATGTTAGAGCATTGCACTGAGAGCAAGTAAATAAGAACATGAGCTAAGAATCTTGAGCCTTCAGAAATGGAAAGAAATGAATTAATATTTGCAGAAGAGAAAAGAAGATAATCTCTGTTTCAAATGATCACAAGAGCTGAACACATCCATGTTGATAGTGTATGATGAAAGGTAGGCTTTAACATCTACAACTAAAACATATTTGAACATAACTATGAAAGTATATTTTTTCTAACTGTGCTATATATTTTCAAATTCAAAGAACTTGATGATACCTCCCCAAATAAATGTATTCATTACTATGAGAACAAAGGAATCAAAGAATCTCATGGAAAGCCTTGGGAAACAAGTGACTTGGTACTAGTAGAATATCCACAGTGCTAAAGTGCAAATGATTTCAAGAGAATAACATTGCGTTTGACTTTGCTTAAAACTTGTATAATTTTTTTATATATTTACTTGATTTAAATAAGGCGTGTTTACTACCTAATGCTGTAATTCAATCATCGTGCAGTCATCCCGGGCGAAAGCACAGCCCTCCAAAGCATTTTGCCTTACATAATTTGTATAAAACATAAGGCTTTGATTAAGCAACCATAGGAATATTCATGACTGTGACAGCAGTAGCATCGAGCCTCTGACATTTGGCTGTTGACTGTTGATGGGAATGCCTTGAGATATAAGACTGCTTGTTGGGTGTTTTGGTTAAATTTTTTAAAGTAAAGATTTCTCCTCTGAATCGATTTTCATATGGTTTGCAAGTGTAAGTGTAGCATTGTGATTCCTAACTCCAAACTTCAATCACTCACATGAGTAATCTGGAAGGACTGTCGTATGACTGATAGCATATGGCACTGCCCTCAGAGCTCTCAGCATTAAACAGACATCTTCCAATGAGTCCAGAATTTCAATAGAAAGAACACATTGCATCTATTCTCAGTACTTTGAACAGTCCAAGTGGTCCAACTTCCTCGCAGTCTCTACTTCATCTCACCTACTGCATAAGTTAGATGTAAATGTTCCATCTGTCCTCAGAAATTTCGGCTCTTTCATTCATCCCTCTACATCTTCACCAGGTTCCCGAGGGTTGTAAAAGCATGGCATATGTGCAGCAATTATTAGAGGTTAGCGACCCATCGCGGCTTTTCTCTTGTAGTTCTTCCATATCTTATCGAGATTGTAGTGCTTAGTGGTCTATGGTAACTTTTTATCAATTAGAAATTCGAGGTGAGGTAGCTTATTAAAGTAATAAATAGCAATCTATACGATATAAAAAAAACCTAGTTGCTTCAGAAGTCTGAAGATAAATTAATCTCTGCTTCTGAGTTTGAAGCACATGGAAATCCAAGCGGAAATGATTACTTCTTGGGAAAGAAATAAACGTCTTCATACTGAAAGAGCTGAGAAACAAAGACCCAGTTTCCAGTTATGCTCCTCCAAGGGGAAAGTGGCAGTTCTGTTCTGTGAGGAGCTCATTCCTAGAGCTGTGGGCAGTGTTGAATCTTTGTTTCTGGGAACCACACCCTGTGCAATCACAGAGACAATGTCTTCAAAGTGCAGCGTAAGCTGCACGGAATTAAACGGCAATAAATTTATTTTGAAACATAATTTTTATGATTTTTCCAATTGTCCTCTGTGTATTATGTCTAATATATACTCATGAGGGATTCGATATGTTAGAATAAGCTGCATGTTATTATTCAAAATATTCATGTAAAATACTTTATAAGTGTTTCTGTAGAATAAATCTCTTGTTAAATATAAAGTAGTAATTAGTATTAAATACAGCAACCAATTTTCAGACCCCCTTCTAGTTCTAAATGAACATAAAAAATTCAGAATAAAACAAGTCAAGAGTTGTTCACCACTGATTTCATTGAGTTCCTCCTGGAGTTTAAGAATCAATCTTGTCACTTAGAATGTCATTTTATTTAAACCTTTCAACTTGGCAGAGAAAAACAAAAAGACAGGACACAAAAAACAAAGGGAAACAAGGACGTCTGAGACAATACTGTCTCAGTGTACACACTGATGTCACACTGAGTGTGCACCATGATGTCATTATCCATCTGCTGAGAGACATTCCCCAGTTATGATGAGTAGAAAACCAAGTATCTCTGTAAGAAGAGATCTGATCTTTTAAGTACATGAAAAGAAGAGGCAGGGCTGGCTCATATCAATGTACTGATTTCCAAGGAGGGTTACATCATTTTGAAAGCCCACCAACCATGACTGAAGGCTACCTTCCTTCACATCTCCCCAAGCATTTGTTCTTAGTTTTTTTTTTTCTTGATACCCCTTCTGACTTGGGTAACAAGAAATCTCAAAATAGTTTTAACTTGTATTACCCTAAGTATAAGGCATGCTCTCTCTCTCTCTCTCTCTCTCTCTCTCTCTCTCTCTCTCTCTCTCTCTCTCACACACACACACACACACACACACACACACACACACACACACACACACACACACACACACACACACACACACACACACACACACACACACACACACACACCATACCAGCCCAGGCAATTTAAAGCAAGCCAATTCAGAATAGAACAAAATAAACAGAGAAAGAAAAATGCACAAAGTGTACATAATACATGGAGATGTGTACACACAAGAAATCCATTTACAAAAGGACCCATAATAAATTGGAAAAATGGAAGTAAGACAAAAGTGCCCCAAAAAATAATTAAGTTTTTTTCCAAAAACAGCACTGAACTTTATTTGAGTTGTCCATCTACTGCAGGGTGTAAGGCCGGTACCTAGGTATGGTTTGTTTCCACAGTGAGACTCCATTTGAGAAAGCTATGTTTTCCTGTGGGAGCAATATCCAAGTGGAGATTGTTTCTTGATTAGAGATCGGAGATGATGTTCATGTTCCTCCCATCAGTGAAACCTCATCTGTCTTGCATTTGTCCAGACCCTGCACATGCTGCTACAGTCTCTATGAGTACACAAAGCATTAGTTTTATTGTCTTAGTGTAGTCCGTTCCCTCTGGTTCTTATAGTTTTTCTAGCTCCACTTCTACAAAGTTCTCCCAGCATTGAACGAAGGGATTTAATGGGGACATCCAGTTTAGTGCTGAGTATTCTAAAGTTTCTCATTCTCTGCACACTGTCCAGTTGTTTCCTATACTAGTTCCCATCTCTTGCAAAAAATAGCTTCTGAGATGCTGAGTAAGACAACGCTTGGAAAAGATGATATACTTAGCCACTAGAACTCTCTAACAAGAAAAGTAGTCTATTTCTTTAATTGGGCCATTTCTTTTGATTCTTTGGTATTTAGGTTCTTTATATAATATTCTGAATATCAATCCTCTCCCTTTCACCCTTGCTGGGCTTCTTCCTCACTTGGTTGTTTCTTCTGTAGTACAGACCTTTTTTTTGTTTTGTTTTATGAGGTCCCATTTACTAATTTTGGCCTCTCTCTCTCTCTCTGAGCAAATGGAGCCGTATCTGGAAAATCCTTTCCTATACATAGTTTGTGGAAGGTACTACATAGGTCTTCTTCTGGTTCTTTTAATTTTTACATTGCAATCTTTGATAAATGTAGAATTGAATTTTGTACAAAGTGTTAGTTATAGGTTTAATTTCATTCTTGTGTATGTGGTGGACATCTACTTTTCCCAGAACCTTTGTGGAAGATAGTGTTTTGCTTACAGAGTATGTTTTCAGTAGATCTTTATCAAATATCTAATAGCTAAACTTTTCTTCGTGTCTTCTATTTTTTTTATTCATGTTCGGGAACTTGGTTTTTTTGTTCTTTTGTTTGTTTTTGCTAATACGATGTTTTGTTGTTGTTGTTGTTATTGTAGTTATTTTTTATCCTTTTCAGCATATTTTTTAAATTTTATTTTTCTCAGATATTTTGTGTATTTACATTTCAAATGCTATTTCCTTTTGGCCCTCTCCTATATCTCCTTCCTCTACCCCTGCTTCTATGAGAATGCTCCCACTCCCACCCACCCACTCTCAACTCAACCCCGTGACATTCTTCTACATTGGAGAAACGAGCCTTCACAGGACCAAGGGCTTTTCCTCCTATTGATGCTGGGCAGTGCCATCCTCCGCTACTTATGTGGCTGGAGCTATGGGTCCCTCTTGTGCACTCATTGGTTGGTGGTTTAGTCCTTGGGAGCTCTGGTAGGGTCTGGTTGGTGGTTGTTGTTCTTCCTATGCGGTTGCAAACCATTTCATCTCCTTCAGTCTTTTCTCTGACTCTTCCATTAGGGTCCACTTTAATCATACACAGTATTCTCCTCGGGAATTTTATTTTTCTTTGGATTACTTTTGGTTCTCTAGGGTACTTTACACTTTCATATTAACTTCACTTGGTTTTTTTAATTTTACTTTTTTATTTCTATAAATATGTCATGAGGATTTAGATTTGGATTTTCATTAAGTGTATAAATTAGTTTTTGTAGTATAGACAAGACAATGAAATCTTGAAATTTTAAAGAAAGTAAGGTGTATAAGAAAATCATCTGAGGAAAGTAACGCAGTCATAAAGAGATAAATATCACATTTCTCTCTTATTAATAGATCCTACCTTGAATCTTTAAATTTGAATGTGTAAGCTGAAATAACCATAGAATCCCAGAAAAGAGAAAGGAATGCTATTGTAGGAGAGAGAAAAAGAACTGTATTTGGGCTACTAGAATATGAGTGCTATGGAACACATGACAAAGAAATCAAGAGAGACTTTAACAGGGAAAGAAGAAAGTCAAAATATCAGTTTATTTGTCCAAAAAAGACATGGGAAAACATATTGGTTTATAAAATTACATCAAAATGAACAATATTTTTGGTATGTGCATATATATTAAGAAATGCATTATTCTATTTTATGTGCATGTGTATGTCTACCACATGGGGCAGTTTACCACAGAAATGAGAACGTATTTTGGATCCTCTGGAGCTGCAATTATAGTTAAATATTTACTTTCCTTTATGGGCGCTGGATTTGAACTTCATGCATCTGAAAGAGTAGAAAATGTTCTAACCAGTGAGTTATCTTTTAAATTCATGTATATTTTAAGGGGATTATGACAAATACAGTGATGATGCCTCCATGCCCAAGGCATGAAAAAAGTGCCAGTAAATACTATGCATGGGAATCTTCATGACTTGATATTTGGGAGAATATGAGACTCCCAAAACAATATGGGCTTTTGTTATTAATGTTGGTGGTCATCTAGAACTGGAAGATGAGCTGATGAAATAAAATGAAAAGACCTCTGTCATCTATTTCCTTCTGCACTTTATACTAGACCAGGAAGAAGTTTTGGTACTTGATACTAAGAAAAACTCCACTTAATTATGAAGAAGTTCAAGCATACTTTGTACCAATATCAACAGGAACAAGCCACAGTTTGATCACATCCTTTGATGTTGAAAATAATTTATTAAAAGTCATTCATCGATTTAAATTACCATAAGGTGAACAGGTAAATACACACTCTCCGAGAAATACTTACGTCCTTTGAGGAACTCTTTTCTGCCATTTCCATACAAAACAGTATTTTTTCATTTCCCTGATAAAAATCACATTTCCAAGCTAAAATCTCTATAATTCTAAAATGAGGTGAATATACCATTGTATACAGAGATTTTTAAAAAGGATGGGAATATTAGGAGAACTATTACAATATTAAGCAGTTTATTCAAATATTAACTATAAGTGCAATAATATTCACTTAAACTTATAAAATATAATAACTTTAAGATAATTATTGAGGCTTCTTAATAAGACATTTTAGAACATATAATATTCTAAATGTGATGCAAGAGTGTTAAAAATAATGAAACTTGCCTAAAGGTTACAAGTTGTTCAGTGTTAGATTTTTTTCTCAGACTTCACAGAATAATGATTTCTTTACTTGGGTCATATTGGCTGCTGAGAAATTTAAATGTTGCTTTTACATTTTTCTTCAAAAAGAGACACAAGATGAATGTAAATATTTAGAATGTAGTGAACAGTTATACTGGTTAGGAATGTGGTGGTTTAGGAATGTGTGGTGCTCCCCTGATATCCATGACTTCACTAGCCTTTGTAGGTGACTAGGTTTACAACATCAGGCACAACAGGGATCCTGTTCATTGTGCCTTAAATTCAATTAAACCGCTGTATTTACACCCTAGATAAAATGTCAGTATTGAATCTTTCAGACTGTCTTGATGAGCCTGAAATACTGTGGTTCTTGGGATCTATAGTTCTATGGAACTATTGATTTCTCCTCTCCCGGACAGCTTGAATATTAACTTCAGAAGCTATGAAAAAGAGTCCTCATGGAACAGGATTTCAGTTCAGATCCAGCTCCAGTCTTCAAGCCCTATCTCAGAAGTGCATGTTTTCTTCAGCAGAGAACTGATTTCAAATTATGGAAGTCAACCAAGCATATCAACACTAGCCTGCATTGTTTTGGCAGACATTGTACTGAGGCTTTTGTTAGAAGGTCTATGGTTCTTTTTGTGTGCAGTATCACTCTACAATTAGCATAATTTTATATATGTATACACACATACACACTATACATATAGATGAATATAAAATGATTCTCTGTATAGTTTTCAGACTTTTTTATCCTTCTTTGTTCATCCCTCTTTCCAATATCCAATTTTTCTGTTACCTCTTTCCATTACCTGCATATTGCTGTTCTACTCTCTACAATCTCACTCCCCCAAAAGCCTTTAGAATTCCCTGATATAAGTGGATATTCTAGGTCCGACATTCACATATGAAGTTATGAAGCTAGGAAGAACTAAGGAGCAAGTGCATGTAATGTTCTTCCTTTTGGATCCATTCACTCCAGTCAACATGAACTTTTCAAGTTTTGTCCATTTACCTGCCAATTTAATAATTGCATTATTCTCAAAAGCCAGATAGTTTCCATTGTGTATATGAACCACATTTTTATTATCCATTCATCAGTTGAAGAACCTTCAGCTTGTTTGCATTTCCTGGATATTATAAGTTGAACAGGGATGAGCATAGCTGAATCATGATTGATAATTTTAGCTATGACTCCTTCTTAAAGATGCTTCAGTTTGAAGCAGACAGAGACTATTACAGAAAACCAAAACTGACATCATAGAGGAAGAATTTGTATTCTTCAGGGCTGAGTACCCTCGTTGGCAATCTAATATTGAATGGTCAGTCCTAGAAACATCTACATATTAACAACTAATTTATGCAATTATTCACACACATATATGTATACACACATATATGTAATTAATTATTTAAGCACTCTTATATGTACATATGCAAATATAAATATATAGTATTACAAAAGAGGCCATAAATCATGAATTCAAAAAGGAATGAATGGGAGGCATGTGAAATTTAGAGGGGGAAGAGGAGAGAATACTATAGTTATATTTAAACTAAAATATTTTAATATATAAAATAAACAAAAATAAATGTTAGCAATGGGAAAGACTTTCAATCCAGGTTAAATACAGAGTGAAATGTTTGTCAGTATTTCTTTGCATTCCAGAAGGAGATGTATTGGGATATTCTCACTGAAAATAAGTGTTCAGTGATATTCTCTTATTGCCTCAGTCTTACAAAGGAGATTGCAAAGTTCACTTGTAAGCTGATAACAAAATGGATCGTCCAAATCCGGTACTAGAGGAGAAAATGATGAGATATTTTATGGCATGATTTGGCAGCGTTGGTCACTAAAATCAATCCCTCCAACACATTAAACAAATGAGCTCATCCTGAGCTCCCATACCAGTCAAGTCTATGATTCTAATAGTCTGCTTAATTATTTCTAATGTGCTTCACATGCAGCAAACTTAGGAGGTGCCCCACAACGTACTACCAGAGATGGTCTGATAATATTTTCACTCTTGGCCTAATTGCTCATTCTCTTGATGCTTTCCCTTTTCCTAAAGCATGTAAGTCAGTGCTGCTGATACAGTTTCAGAAATTATTTACCAGCTTACTAAAATCAATAAATTACAATAATGTCCACCTGACCTTGTTTATATGTAGTTAGAACATAAGACAAAGCAAAAAAAAATTATGGACATAAACATATTCATTTCTTTTTTTTTCCCACTTTTCCTTAATATTTTTTTATTAACTTGAGTATTTCTTATTTACATTTCGATTGTTATTCCTCTTCCCGGTTTCTGGGCCAACACCCCCTAAACCCTCCCCCTCCCCTTCTATATGGGTGTTCCCCTCCCCATCCTCCCCCCATTACCACCCTCCCCCCAACAATCACGTTCACTAGGTGTTCAGTCTTGGCAGGACCAAGGGCTTCCCCTTCCACTGGTGCTCTTACTAAGCTATTCATTGCTACCTATGAGGTTGGAGCCCAGGGTCCATCCATGTATAGTCTTTGGGTAGTGGCTTAGTCCCTGGAAGCCCTGGTTGGTTGGCATTGTTGTTCATATGGGATCTCGAGCCCCTTCAATCTCTTCCAGTCCTTTCTCCGATTCCTTTAACGGGGGTCCCGTTCTCAGTTCAGTGGTTTGCTGCTGGCATTCGCCTATGTATTTGTTGTATTCTGGCTGTATCTCTCAGAAGAGATCTACATCTGGTTCTTGTCGGCCTGCACTTCTTTGCTTCATCCATCTTATCTAATTGGTTGGCTGTATATGTATGGGCCACATGTGGTGCAGGCTCTGAATGGGTGTTCCTTCTGCCTCTGTTCTAAACTTTGCTTCCCTATTCCCTGCCAAGGGTATTCTTGTTCCCCTTTTAAAGAAGGAGTGAAGCATTCGCATTTTGGTCATCCTTCTTGAGTTTCATGTGTTCTGTGCATCTAGGGTAATTCAAGCATTTGGGCTAAAAAATATGGAAAGCTTCACGAATTTGCGTGTCATCCATGCGCAGGGGCCAGGCTAATCTTCTCTGTATCGTTCCAATTTTAGTATATGTGCTGCCGAAGCGAGCACAACATATTCGTTTCTTAATTCAACTGATTTTTGAGGTTCTTTATGTGATGTATGCATGGCTTTTGATCTTTAGCACAGTAAGATATTAGAAGCTGAAGATATGACTCAATGGTAGAGAGCTTGGCTAATAGTCTCAGGGTCACAGTTTTGAATCCTAGACCCACACATGATAAAATAAATTCTGGCTTGCTTGTGTCTTTAGCCTAGAGTAACTTCAAGTTAATATCCCCTAATGTTTCAAAACTAAACTTACCTTTCACCTAGAAATTTCACACATTTCAAATACAGCAGTCTACATGTCAACATTGCAACATTTTTCTTACATATAAGACATTTCTAAGGTATACTTTTATATTTTATGGATATTTTCATCCAACTGCTAAAAATTCTGTATCTCACATTGAAGATCTTATTGGGCACTGCACTCTATTGATTCTGGCTGAAACACATAAGAAAACAAAACAAAACAAAACAAAAAAACAAACAAAGAAACCCAAGTGTTTCAGGGTATTTTGTATGTTGGGTAATATTGGCAAGAAGGCTTATAAAGTAAAACCCTGCCCTGAATCAGCACTCTTTCCTTGTTTTGAACAGAAACTAAATGTCTCTGCTCCATAGACTACAGCACTTCAAAAGACCTATGGTTTGGTGCAAATTAATGATTCACATGGTTTATAATTAAGCATAACTTATTTTAGCTACTCAATCTAATATGTGTGTGCTGTAACATTTCTATATTTGCTCATTGGCTGGTAATTCAAAAGCAGATTTTTGCCATCTTTCTACCATTTGCCCCATTGTTATTTTAAGCCAAGTTCTTAAATAGACAGGCAATTCCTTAAATACTAAAGTCAGCTTGCCAAAGGGTTTAGTGTAAAACTGAGTTCATATATAGTACATGACAGTCTATAAAAATTAAACTGGAGCATAAAAGAATAAAAGTATACATGGAATACATTGCACATGGCAATCATAAATTAAAGCTTGAAGCTCAGATTCCAGACACACATAACTGCTGTTCCACAAAGAACTGAGACTGCAATATTCTTATTAGTACTTTTAGAGACTTGGCTTCTAAAGCAACTGAAGATTCATGTTTCTATAAGACCACGGAACCTATTTTGAAAAGTTGCCTCATTTCATTTCAAACCTTATGAGCTTTTGCGGTAGTAATGTTTTAAAATCTCTATTGGTATTTGAAACTTGATGATAATATTATAGTTAAAAGCACATGGCCTCAAAATTATAAAGAAAACGAGCTGAGTTTTCCCCTTTATTAAGCATTATATTTTTAATTAAGAATGACTCATGTATTAATGAAACAATCAAGAACTTTTATTGTCTTTACAAATAGGGGAACGAAGTCAGAAGGCACAAAATTTTCTTTATTCCTTACTCATATTTTCACGAAAAATAATTGTGACTGAGTGGGAGATGATTTTCAGCTGTTCTTCTAATGTTGGACATAAATCTCAGCTAGAAGAGGTTTTTTGATGCTTATTTATTTTCTTTGTTTTTTACAAAACAAATAAATCTAGACTATTTATGAACTACCTCTTGAAATTATAATCTCATGTACTTCATTTAAGGAAAAGCATCTAACCAGAGCTCCCAGGGAATAAGCCACCATCCAGAGAGTACACATGGACAGATCCATGGCTCCAGATGGGTATGTAGCAGAGGATGGGCATCAGTGGGAAGAGAAGCCCTGGGTCCTACAAAGGCTTGACCCTCCAGTACAAGGGAATGTCAAGGCAGGGTGGTGGGAAGGGGTTGGTGGGTTGGATAGCATTCTCATAGAAGCAGGGGGAGGGAGGATAGGATAGGGGATTTAGGGATGGGAAAACAGGAAAGGAGATAACATTTGAAATGTAAATAAAAATATCCAATAAAAAAAGAAAGAGCATTTAATTCCTTTGAAAAGCAAATAAATTTGTGCACCCTCACGTTTCAGCTGTTTGTAACTCACTGTCTAAGACATTGTCTAAGACGATATTTATATGACTACTACCTGAGAAATCATTCTGGATGTTTCTTACAAATATAGTGTACAGAAGTAAGAGAAGTACTGCAGAGTATTGTGTTTCAAACAAATTGATCAAGCTTAAAATAATTCAACTGTCTGAAATCAACTTTATTAACATTCTGGTAAAAAAAGTCTTATGTGGCTAGTTGTTAGATAGTTGTTTTTTGTAACCATTTTGCCTTCTCATTACTCAGCAAATCACATTTTAAATAAACATAATAATTATAAAAATGATCAAGAAAGAAAATTAGAATATACTGTGTCATAAAACTCAAAATGCAGTTGTGCAAAAATAACAAATAGTATCTCGGGATTCATGTCACTATTTCTAAGTCTCTGACACTCCCTTACTTAAATAACTAAAAGTTTATACTTCTGTTTGAAAGATAAAATATGTGGTGTGCAAAAATTGTTTTACAAAATAAATAAGCATCAGAACAAAATCAAGGACAAGCTAAATAATATAAAACACCACAAAGAGAAAGTCTGTGAAAAATCTCAGTAAATGTTAGTCTAATGAAATGACATAGGAACTATGAATATGTAGTCCTGACTTAAAATTAGGTAATAATTGGTCAGTCTAGCAAAATGTAAGCCAACAAAAACAATATGATGCGTACTTTCATGATTCCCATATACATGAATTAGTGAAAATCCACTTAAGAACTGAAATGTTATTTTAATCAGTCATTAGATAGATAGGAAGATAGACAATAATATATAGATATATATCCAATTTTATATTATTGAATTGATATATTATTGAAATTATTAGAAGTATGTGTGTGTGTGTGTATGTGTGTATGACTGATTATGGAAATAGCAGAAAAACATTGAAATTCATACTTTAATTGCTAAACGAAATATTCTTGTCCTGGATAAATAGATAATTTTCTACCTATTTCAATGTAGTATCTATGATGTTGCCATGAAACAAACAAATAAATAAAATGAAGCAAAGATGTAGTTCTAAGTTCAAGTGGCATAATTACCATAGTCAGTAAGTACCTATGAGAATAACCACACTTCAATTTGGAAGAGTGACTTTGAGTCACATAGAAATAAAATAAACTTATATGTGACTTGAACGATTGTCTTTATACACTTCTTACTGAAATGGTTCAAAGTCTGATTAGCTCACATATTTTAATTCAATATTTAAATAAAAATTTATATCAGTAAAATAGACACCCTAATACAATGCAATGATAGAGCAATAAAATATCAAGATAGAAGGTGAATGGAGAGATTTTCAGGATGAAGAAATGAAAAACGGATTTTTGCTACATTGGTGATTCTTGAGACAATCAAAATGAGCAATGATAAATTATCTATATAGGAAAAAGATAACAGCTTTTGATTTACGATAACACAAAATGAATTGGTTGAACTGGTTACTTTTGTCAACTTGAAACTGGAGTCATCTGGGTAGAGGGAACCTAGATTGTGGAATTGCTTCTATCAGATTGGTCTATCATCATGTCAGTAGGAGAATTTTTGTGATTAATGATCTTTATAGGAAGGCCAAGACATTGTGGGCAGTGCTACACTGGGGGCAGAAAGCAAGACAAGGAGACCAATAAATGGTGTTGTGTTGTGGTTTCCACTTCAGTTTTTGCCTTGTCTTCCCCTTGATAATTAAACTATTAGTTATAAGGTGAAATAGGCACTTTCCACCACCTCCAATTTGGTTTTCGTCATAGTGTTTATAGCAGCACCAGTAAAGTAACTAGGACACAACTAGTACCAGATATGGGGCATTGCTCTGACAAAACATTTCCGTGATATTTGGAAAAGTTTGTGGTGGCCTTTGAAATTTGGGACCAAAAAGGCTGTGTGGGGCCCAGATCTTAATGGAATATTCTGTAAGGGCATAAGGTAAGATACCGGGGAAAAAAATCACATGATAGAGTTCTGCCATTTGAAGTTTCAGAGAGAGGTTCAAGAATCCTGTAAACACTCAATCAGTACCATTCACATGATATTTAGAACTAGCATCTCTGGTGTTCCTGATCATCTGTGTTAAAGAATCAGCTTAACAAAAGACTAGCACCACTTAAGTAGAACCTTTGCTTTACTGGGACAAACAGTTCTGTTTAGCTGGGGCTGAATTATCAGCTGTAATTAATGGAAGCCCAGCATGGTTGAGGAAAATCTTCTGGGAACTATTTCTTCAGAGTCAGCAGAAAGAAACTCGGGTCCAGAGCATACAAGCTCTTATATCCATCTGGCCACTGACTTGATAATGTGTAATATTCTTGGATCAGGTACTGATTGGTATTGGCATCACAAGTGCTGCAGAATGAACGGGGCCTTAGAAGCTGGAGGTAGGCAGTGTGAAAGCTGAGGAAATGACCCTGGCTAGAATATAGCCTCAGCTGAGTCAAGACCCCAGCATACTGGACATTCGAGAACCTTAGGATGACTATCACGGATAGCAGCAAGAGATAAGTGGAGCCAGTCTGAGCCTACGAGACCAAGTACATGTACTGTGGATGGCAGAGAGGTGCAACTGCCCAACTCTTTGGAGAACAGAATATGAGAGAGTTAAAGATGCTAGACACAGACCTATCTACACTAATGGATTTTGGCTTTGTGCCCTGGTTCTTTCCCAATTGAATTAAGAAAGTAAATAATCTGTTTTGGACATCATAAGAGACCACATTTAAATCTTGATTTTAAAGAAACAGACTTTCTAAGGATAGCTTAGGCTTTCAAAGAGATAAAATTTTAAAGACTGTGAACTTAAAATTAGGCTTTAGGTTTTATATTATCTTGGGCTCTAATGAATAGAAAAGAAAGGGATGGTTATAGGTTAAATGTGATGTTTTTCTGTGTCATTCTGAGAGGGGGTTGATTGTGTTGGTTAATTTTCATTAACATGAGCACATGAAACACTTTGGAAAAGGAATCTTGTTTAGATATTACTTCCCATTGGCTTGGCTTGTGGACAAGAATGATGGGCATTTTCTTAATGCTGGATGTAGAAGGAATCAGCCCATTGTGAGGGGTTCTCTTCTTGACCCAAGTTTTTATGGATTTTTGCTTTGCTTTGTTTTGTTGCCGTTTGTTTGTCTTTGTTTGTTTGTTTGTTTGTTTTAGCCATTTCCGGTGATTTCTGCTTCAATTCCTCCCTCCAGTTTCCTTCTTAAGTTCTGCCCTGGCTACCCTTGATAGTGAAGTCAATCCTGTAAGGTATAAAAAAAACTTTTTTCCTCAAAGTTGTCAGTGTTTTATCACAACAACAGAAACAAAACTAAGGCAACTGTTAATTTGGAGAAGTATAGAGATAGAATGGGACATTTTTCAATATGTCAAATTTACAAAGGATGAGTCAGTAATTTGAATGAGAAAGTATCTGTAAATGGAGTGGCATCTAATTTTTTAGGAATAGTTGGACAAAAGACAGCCATGACAAACCATATTGTAATACTATTAAATATTTAAGACAAAGTAAAAATTTCTAGTCATTTTATATTAGTAAAGGACACACCAGAATAAAATAGTAATGGTTTTCTAACATCATAATACTTAGAAATAGTTAGCACACGATGATCAATCTTCTGAACAAACTTCTGAGAGGGAAAAAAAAAACACTGAATGCAGGGCAAAATATTTTTCAGTAGCAAAGTCTAACATGAAATATTCTTGAATTTCTAAGTTTTCATGTAATACAGCTCCTATGTTCCCTTTGTGGAAAAAATGTCAGTGTTAAGTCAATTAATAAATAAACCAAAAATATATAAAGTCAACAATGATTCCTATGCACAAAAATATATCTATACATACTTCCCAGAAATACCTACAATTATTACATATTAATCATTTTAAATGTTTAGACATAGAAAAGTTTAGTCTATCATTTGATTAAAATATACTATATACAAATATAAATTTATTGTACTACAGTCTTTAAATTATAAACATTAAAATATTAAAAAGTCTTGCATTTTATCTAATCTAAATATGAATGTAAGTGAATAATGCTTACAGAGCAGAAATGAATATCTAGAACCATAAAAAATAACTTAGAATAATGTAACATATATGGTTACTTAATTTATAGTGTTCTGACAAGATAAAAAAAAGTTAAAAATAAAACGTATTGGTCTGTAACCCTGTGTCAAAGGTAAGAGAAAATGAGCACTAAGAGAATTAAGAAGCACACAGGCCTCTTGGATCCATCTCAGTTAGTTATCTAAAGAGGCAGATTAAAGTCAACCTGGAACACTCAAAGGAAAATGTTTTCTGGCTCCAAAATAAATATAAGAATCTAGACCTCACATACTGGAAATGATAAGTGACTAATGGAAATTTCTGACCACATAATGCTTATGTTAGACTTTCTGCCATTCTCTCAGCCCTGAGCTATTTCCCTAGCCTAGTACATCTAAACTTCTGATCATTTGACATATGCAGTGGAGCGGCTCTTCTGGGCCAAGGGCTCCCAATCAATCTTTAAATTTAGACAGCAAAGTGTATGAAAAGCAGGTGAGTTCTCATTTGTCTAACATTAGAAAACATACCATTTATCAGCTTCTCCAGGCTTCCAAGTCCCAAGTATACACATTCTCTTTTTCTTCTATCTTTTTTCTTGTATTGAAAATGGATTCTTTTCTCATAAAATATGTACTAAGTGTACTTGTTCCTCCCTCTATTCCTCCCAGTTCCTCTACCCCAGCCTTCCCAATTCAGATCCACCCCCTTTCTGTCTCTAATTAGATAACAACAGACTTTTACAGGAACATCCAAACACAGCAAAATAAACTATAAAATGATTCAACAAAACCCACCATATCATGTTTGGACAAAGCAACCCAACAGATGGAAAATAATTCTAAGAACAGGCACAATGAGAAATCCATTTATTCTCAAACTCCGAGTCCTATAAAAATGGTATGCTAAAAGTTACAATATATATTCAGAGAACATGGTTCAGATCCTGGTAAACTCTGGACTTGCTGCTTCAGTCTCTGTGAGTTCATCTGTGTCTTGATTAGTTGATTCATAGGACCTTTTACTCAAGTGTTCTCCATATTCTCTGGCTTTTACATTCTTTCCACCTCCTCTTCTCAGGATTCCCTGAGGTCTGAGGAGAGGCATTTGTTGGATACATCACTTTTAGACTCTCCACATTACGTCTTTCTGAAGATCTCTACCTTTGTTCCCATCTGCTGTTGTAGGAAGCTTGCCAGTGGTGACTGAATAAAGCCCTGATCTGTGAATATAGCAGAGTATAAATAGACATCATTTTACTGCTATTTTTTAGACAAGTAATGCTTGGTTTTATCTTTGTTTACTTGCTCACCCAAACTGGGTCTCATATCGGTTGTATTTCATGGAGTGACTCTTAAGTCAATTCAGACATTGGTTGGCAACCCCAAAAAGTTCTGTGCCACCATTGCCCTGGCATAATTTTCTGGCAGGTAATTATACATTACCAGTTTTAAGACTGGGTTGGTGTTTACATTTCTCTTCTGTTAGCCTGCAGAGTACTTTCCCACACCAAAGACACTAGAACATATGGGTTAAGGCACCATGACAGCATCAGCTGCACCTCTCCATATTGATTGAGTTGTATTAGGGTTGTTCTGGGCAATGGGACCCGTCTTAAAACTGGAACAAAAAGAAGGAATAGTTACCTAGCTATCTAAGGCAGTTGAGTTATTAGACTTATTAATATGCCATATCCTACAACTCATTATTTCATCATTTAAGGCTATGGTAAGTTTATCAACTTTAAAATTGGAGTTTATGAACTACAAAAATTAAACACTGGGCTATCTTAAAAACATGAAATGAATACTGGAGAGATGACTCAGTGAGAAGGACGCCCCTGCTTGCTCTATCCTCATTGTGCAAGAGTACATTCTGTTCCCCACACCCACAAATACCTCAAGAGCACATGTAACGCTAGTTCTGTGTGATCTAAACCTTTTCTGACTTCCACAGGCACAGATCACAGATGTGGAACAATTATTTACAGGCAAGTTAACAGTCATACAAATAAAATTGAAACTGCCTAGTCTTATCTTTAGCCCAAAATTTCAATTCTATATCACATAGTAGAGCCCACAATGAGAAACACTTACCTTAAGTTCATGGGATCTAGCAAGTTTTAATGATTTCTTTTCTGTTCAGTTAAGATAAAATTTACTGTTTGTTGATAGAACTTATCTACTAAAATCTTTAGTTTTTTTTCTTTGTGTTCTAATGTTATTCAAAGATATTTACTAAAAGTGTTTCTCTGAAGCTGTAATAAATTCCTGATTAATGAGAATTTACTATTTGTTAGGCATCAGAAATTATATGTGATTAAATATGCTTGGCCCAGGGAGTGGCACCATTAGGAGGTGTGACTTTGTTGGAGGAAGTGTGTCATTGTCAAGGTAGTTTTTATGACCCTTCTCCTAGGTGCCTGGAAGCAGCTATCTTCTCCTGGTTCCCTTTGGAACAAGACTTAGACGTCTCAGTTCCTTCTCTAGTGACATGCCTCTCTGGACACTGCCATGCTTCCCGCCTTGATGATAATTAACTGAACCTCTGAACCTACAAGCTAGAACCAACTAAATATACTTTAAAAGAGTCACCTTGGTCATGGTGTTTTGTCACAGCAATGGAAAACCTAACTAAGACTGATATATCCTTCAGTGATAGATCATCCCACTGAAGGATTCCGCCACAAACAAAGAAATATTATCCCTATTTTATAGATATAAAATGAAGATGTATTCTCTTTGTGCTAGAGGAAAACAAACATTTTGTAATTTTTAAGTCAAGGTTTTATGAAATTCAAAGCTGAACTTTCTGCCTCAAAACAACGTTGTGTGAATTTCTCAAGGAAAAGATCACAAACATGTCTGCCACAGTGTCTAAACATTAATTCTTAGGGAAAAGGACATATCAGAGGACATGTGATCTCTTACAGGAGGTTTGAATGTACTAAATATGTTAAAAGTTTCCATGACTCTACTTTGTTAATATATGAGCTACCTGGCATTCATCCACTTCATTCACTTAAATGTTACAGGCTTAAGCTCAATTTCTCGAGCATATTTATGATATTACTACATTCAATAGAATTAACTAATTTACAATAATCAATGAGCCAGGCGAGGATCTATTCTGTCCATAATTTCAGATACAATGAACTATCAAAATAAGTTTGTTTATGATAAACTTGCGAATAGTCATTGTACTTTCACCTTATACTTTGGAAACAAGAATTATGATATGCTAAGAAAAAATGTAAGTTTGTCTGGACATAGAGGTTTATACCTACATTCTTGGAATTTTGTAGGTATGAAAATCAGAAGTTGCAGATCTGAGTTGCATGAGATTCTGTCTCAAAGAATACGTTATTATTTTTCATATTTTTGAAACGCATTTAAAACAGAAAAGCATTTAAGATAAACAAATTAATCTAATTTATGAGATAAATATATTAAAGTGTAAAAAAAACACCTGAAAAAAACTTTTGGCACACTATTAGTATTCAAAAGATCTGCCAAGTGTATCAACTCACAGAAACAACTCTACTTCATACATTACTAATTTTAGGCGAGCACATTTATTACTTTTTTAAATATCTTGTAATTTTTACAGAGCTAAAACACAAGTATTTTTAAAAACTAGTGTGAATGTGTTAGCATCAAGCATTTCTTGAAGCTGGAGTCAAACCTAGACAGAAAGGTGATTTGATTTCACTGGTGTCACAGAGGATCATTGCTATAGAAAGTAGAGCACACCTTTTTATCCCTTTTCCTCTGGAACAACAAGTATAGAGCAAGATAAGATGAAAACCAGCCTGCGTTGCAGCAGGTAAATTTACATCCTGATAGCATTAAAGATGAGCTTTTGAATGACAGAATAGGTGCACCTTTGGTCTTCACCTGTACCATTGTTTGGTGGGATTGTGGTGGAAGGAGAAGCCAGACTTTTATTTTCAAAGCCTGTAAAATGTTGTCAGTAAAAGAAGTCAAAAGAACTAGAAATAATCATTTGCTTTCACTCTTCATTTTTCACAGGCACATATTGTTGTTCCTTTAAGAGCCGGGCCTTTGCAGCCTCTCTGAATACTGCAGACCACGGAGACCTGCAAACTATAAAGAATGAACATTTCATCCTTCATTGAATATTGTTATTGCCTTTGAATTTACATTGAGCAGCGTACACAGATATAACTTATCTACTTTTCCATTGAACAAAATCATAACGGGCATGTAGAGGTATAGGATTGACTCTTTCTGTGTATCTACTCTTTATGAGATGCGATGTCCTCATTCTAGCTCTCCTTTTTATTTTTTTTCCACAGCAATGTTGATTCTGAAATGAAACAGCACCACCTTGTATCCTGAAGTATAGCTACAGCTTCAGCGAAATCTCAGAACATCCTGACAACCATTTTGGTTATGTGCACATTGAGCACGTTATGAAGTACGTCAAATCAATTATTACTCTACTCATTGCTAATTTCCAATGCAATATTACTAAATCATAAAAGTATCACATTCTCTTATTTATTCTGATACAAAAAGGAGAGATTACTATACATTTGAATCATGTTAATTAATTTGACTATCTAACAAATAGAATTTAATACAATTCTTCTCTAAAACCAGCTTTGTGTTATTTTATTGACCTTTAATGTTTATACAAAATGAGACACAATTCCTTATATTAGACAGGCTGCTGTTAATCCCACAGAATTTCACAGGTAAATGGTTTAATGTAAATGTGAGAATATTAATTATGACTAATTGCAATTCATCAGTTTTCCCAAGGTGAAATATGTGATACATATTTATGTAACATTTTTTCTATGGGCTTGATAGGCCAATAAGGTGAGTTTTGATAAATATAGGATTGGATATTATAACTCTTAGCCACATTTAGAATGTGTCACTCCAGAAGCTTATTACACTGTTGACACATAAGTTTATACCATGTTTGGGATTCCATAGATATTGTGATATACATTCTGATGTTCTGTATACATCTAAAAATGTATTTAAGGGTGTATTTATGCTATGTCTTTTACAAAATATTTTATTATAACAAAACCACTACATATTTCAAATAAATCTGATGCATTAAATGATCATAAATATGAACATTATTAAAAATGTTTTTGCACATAATTTAACTTTCCAAAGTGTACTGCATAAGTTTCAGAAAGCAGAGTAATGCTTATATTAAGATTTTTAGTTTCAAACTTTCATATCTTTTAGTTTTGGGGCACTAATTCAATGCTGTTAAAAGGAGAATGTGATCTTATCTTTTTTTTTTCTTGGCAATACAATATTATTCTCACAGAGGCACATTTGGCAAGTAAGAGCAATTCTCTATTCTGTATTTTAAGAGTATATTATCATACTAAATTTAAATTTTATTATAGTGATACTTAAATGTAGGCAGGTGTCTTGAATTTTACCTCACGCTCTTGATTGCTTTAAAATTTGCTCTTTTATGAGGCAAACTCACTTTTCTGCATTTTAAATATGTGAAGATAGGCTTCATATTCTATGCTTGAGGATCTCAGAAGGCTTCAGTTTGTTGTTAGAAAGCAAACACCAACGCAGTAACTGGTTGTTTATTTAAATATATTTTATCATATACCTGACATAGTGAGAAATATGTAGGAGGAAATTTTAATAAAGGTAGAAGTCTAAGCTAAATTTCTACTTAAGCTTATCTATCCTAATGATTAAATGGTATATCTATGAGACGAGGGAAATAGATATTTTTCCCTTTGGTTCCAAGGAGCAAATAAATAATCCATTTCTACTGAAAGGGTGATGAGCCCATTGTGTATTATATCAAGATTAAAGCTGGAATTTATGTGGCTTATTTTCAGATAAAAAAATAAAGTTCCAATGATAGAAAATGGTGCATTCTACAGCAAGAGGGTAATTATATTCTACTCAGAGGTGTCATAATTTTTTATTCAAATGCAAGAGAAATTTAGATTCCATGGTTCTTGTGTTCATCTTCCGTATTAGTTTAAGGTAAAACCTACTTCACTAAATAATATTCTGTGTAAAAACTGTATTTAACAAAGTTCAAGCCCATATGTGAATGTGCAATTAAACAAAATGGGGACTTTCACCCCCAATTAAGTAAATAGCACACTAATATAGGAGAACATTGCAGGACTTTTTGATGGCTTAGAAATATTACATTAGAAACAACAAGCAGTGAATTTATCTAGAACTGTGAATCTTAAAGTATTTGAGATGAATAAATAAATTCTGTCAATTGGGTAAGAATTTAGAGTGCTAAACTTCCAAGTTTATCATATGGTCATGTTTTTAGCATAATTACATCTCCACAAGGTTAGACAAATTTCAATTACAACATGCTAACTTATTTTTCACCTGATTTTGATGCTTCCACATTAATACTTTGATAAAAGTTATCAACACATACACTCTACAACCAATTTAAAGAATCTTCTGGAAGTTGAAT
The DNA here is from genome assembly GCF_011064425.1 of Rattus rattus. Taxonomy (NCBI): domain Eukaryota; kingdom Metazoa; phylum Chordata; class Mammalia; order Rodentia; family Muridae; genus Rattus; species Rattus rattus. Next base: position 63,596,452 of record NC_046154.1, read on the forward strand.
CAGTAGATGAAATGAAATATCAATTTATAATGAATTCATCTAATCCTTTTATTAAAATTTGAAATTAAAATAAGATAATATGTTCAATAAATATGATTCAAAGATGAGCATAAGGCACATTCAGGAAATAATATTTAATAATATTCAAAACCCATGTTTTCTAGGAAATGAACGAAAAAATTAAAGAATTATTAGCAAATGTGATTAATTCAACAGTGGTCCTAAATAGCATTACCAAACTAAATAGAATAAGGAATGAACTCCCCTTGCTGACACCCAGTTGCTATTAACTGTGAATTAAACTGAATTGCCCTCAGTCAGATTCTGAAGAAGAGAAAGGACAGAAACAAGACAAAATTAGCAACCAATTTCATTATTTCTTATACTGGGAAACTAACAACCCATAACCAATAAAGGGGCATTAGGGGAAATGTAGAAAGATATTTAGTGTGAAGGCAAATACAAGGAAAAAAAGCTGCAAATTTGTTTAGTACCAACAAATAGGTAACACTGCATGTATCAGGAACAAAAGAATGAATAAATCCATGGGGAAAGGATACATATAATAGAAAAGGAAAAAAATTAACAGCTTCCCCTAAGGACAAAAGTAAATATTAGAGAGTTAAGCTGAGAAATCACAAGTTGTTGTGTTCATCTAGTTTTGTAGCTATGAATTTGAAAACTGATATTTTATATTGACATTTATATTTTTCTTTCCTTTTATTAGATTTTTCTTTATTTACATTTCAAATGTTATCCCCTTTCCCTTTTCCCCCCTGGAAATGCCCTATCCCATATGCTTCTATGAGGATGTTCCTCCACTTATTCCCTCCCTCTTCCTTGACCTGGCATTCTCTCACACTAGGGAATCAAGCCTTCACAGGACCAATGGCCTCTTCTGTCATTGATGCCCAACAAGGCCATCCTTTCCTACAGCTGGAACCATGGGTCCATCTATGTGTACTCTTTGGTTGGAGGTTTATTCCTGGGAGCTCTGGGAGGTCTGGTTAGTTGATTCTGTTACTCTTCCTACGGGGTTGCAAACCCTTCATCTCCTTCAGTCCATTCTCTAACTCCTCCATTTATAATTCATCTATTAAGAGATATATGAAAATATTCCACAAAAGAAGTACAACTGTGCTTGCAAGAAAATATTAAAACTGATTTTAAAGCAAATTGTGTGACTACATAGCTCAAAGAAACACATTTAAATCCAAAATCTATTACTTTGATCGTATTGATGGTATCATATATGTTTGCATATATCCAAATGCAACAAAATACCCAAAGGAAGCTTATTCAGGTTTGGATGAAAATTATTCTTTAGTTATTCTCCTTAATAAACAATCCAACAAAATATAAATGGTTAATAAGCAGCATCATTGGTGACTAAATGGAGGGCAAGAAGGTTCAAATTACTCTTTTTCTTTTATGGTTTCTATTTGTTTTTCTTTGTTTGTTTTGCCACACTGAGGATCAAATAAAGTGTCTACAGAAGAAATGTGTGCCCATGTATGGTACTTTAATTTTTGTCACATATTTATTTATGTGAGGTATGTGTTTAAACATGAAAATTAATCTAGGACATATGAATAATTGTTTTGTATTTTAATCTTACCAGTATCACTTTAATTGAGAAAGGGAATTCTTTGGATATATTAATGTGTTTAAAGATCCCAAATACATATTCTAAAGCATTTTTGTTGAATTGTCTATAACATTAAATTGTGGTACATACTGTAATAGATTTTTTTAAGAAATGACTTCAACTTCAAGCTTGATGTCACATACCTGTAATCATACCTCCTATATGGCAGAAGAGGATCAGAGTTTAGTAGCAGCATAGGCTACAGATTAAGGTTGAGAAAAACTGGGGCGCATGAGAGCCTCTCCCAATCTTAATCACCGAAAATCATCATCATTATGAGGAGGAACAGCAGCAGGAAAAAGTATTGCTCCACTAAATTCTTTTAATTTATAAATAATGAATAGAAAGTTTTAATGAATCAAATCCAAATTTGTTCATATAGTTATTTATAATATACACAATGTATACTTCATAAAATATAAGTATGAGATTGAAAGGGAATAACGATGTTCTGGGTAAAATACTCAGAACATTTCAAGAGGAACTGCATTATTATCATCAGAACAGGGTATTCCAAAAATGCTAAATGACTTCTCAAGACAAATATAATATCCATTTTAGTAAGAAACCTCTTTTAAGGTACCGAATGGTTAAAACATGAAAAGTTTGTACACCATATTAGCTGCAGTTGTCTGAAATATGGACTATATTCCAAACAAAAACAAAAACAAAAAAAGAGGACATTGTATGTATTGCGGGCAAATGGAAGGAACTAGAAAATATCAGAGGAATGGAATTGAAGACCCAGAAATGAACCCACAAAACTATGGTCACTTGATATTCGACAAAGGAGCTAAATCCATCTAATGGAAGAGAGATAGCATTGTCAACAAATGGTGCTGGTTCAACTAAAGTTCTGCATGTAGAAGAATGCAAATGATCTATTTTTATCACCCTGTACAAAGCTTAAGTCCTGGTGGATCATGTACCTCCACATCAAACCAGATATACTCAAACTAATAGAAAAAAGTGGGGAAGAGACTTGGACCCATAGCACTGGGGAAAATGTCCTGAACAAAACACCAATGGCTTATGCTCTATGATCAAGAGTCGACAAATAAGACCTCATAAAACTGCAAAGTTTCTGTAAGGCAAAGGACACTGTCATTTGGACGAAACAGCCAACTAAAGATTGGGAAAAAGCCTTTAACAATCCTACATCTGATAGAGGGTTAATAGCCAAAATATACAAAGAAGTCAAGAAGTTAGACTCCGGAGAGCCAAACAACCCTATTAAAAATGGGGTGCAGAGCTAAACAAAGAATTCTCAATTGAGAAATATAGAATGGCTGAGAAGTACCTAAAGAAAGAGGCTTAGTCATCAGGGAAATGCAAAGCAAAATAATTCTGAAAGCCCACCTTACATCAGTCAGAATGGCTAAGATAAAAAAGTCAGGAGACAAGAGATATTGGAGAGGATATGGAAAAAGAGTAACTCTCCTCCATTGTTGGTGGGATTGAAAACTGGTACAACCACCCTGAAAATCAGTCTGGATATTCCTTACAAAATTGGACATACCACTACCTCAGGACCTAGCCATACCTCTTCTGGGCATATACCCAAAAGATGCTCCAACATACAACAAAGACACATGCTGCACTATGTTCATAGCAGCCTTATTTATAATAGCCAGAAGCTGGAAAGAACCCAGATGACCTTCAACAGAGGAATGGAAACAGAAAATGTGCTACATCTACATAATGCAGTAGTATTCAGCTATCAGAAAAAATGACTTCATGAAATCCATAAGCAAATGGATGGAACTAGAAAATACCATCCAGAGTGAGGTGACCCAATTACAGAAGAGCACACATGGTGTGTAGTCACTGATAAGTGGCTGTTAGCCCCAAAACTCGAATTACCCAAGACATAATCCACAGACTACATGAACCTCAAGAAGAAGGATAACCAAAATATGGATGCTTCACACCTTCATAAAAGGGGGAACAAAAATATTCATAAGAGTGGTTATGGAGGCAGAGTTTGGAGCAGATACTGAAGGAACAGCCATTCAGAGCCTGCCACACATGTTCCCCAAATATATACATCGACCAAAACTAGATAAGATTGATGAAGCTAAGAAGTGCATGCTGACAGGAAACAGATATAGATGTCTCCCAAGAGGCACAGCCAGGGCATGTCAAATACAGAGGCAAATGCTAGTAGAAAGCCATTGAACTGAGAATGGGAACCCTATTGGAGGAGTTAGAGAAAGGACTGAAAGAGCTGAAGGAGCTTGCACACCAAAAGAACAACAATGCCAACCAACCAGAGCTCCCAGGTACTAAACCACTACCCAAAGACTATACATGTACTTAACCATGGTTCCAACTGCACATGTTGCAGAGGAGGGTCTGCCTGCCAAGGTTGAACCCCCAGTGTAGGGTAATGTCATGTCAAAAGGCAGTAATGGGGCATGAATGGGGAGGGGAAACATAGAAGAAGGGGAGGGGAACAACCTTATAGAAGAAGGGGAGGGGATGAGTTAGGGGGCTTATGTCTGGGAAAGTGGGAAAGGGAATAACATTTGAAATGTAAATTAAAAAAATCCAAATAAAAGAAAAGAAAGGAAAATAGCATCCTGAGAGAGGTAACTCAGACAAAAAAGGACATGCATGGTATGTACTCCTTAATAAGTGGTTATTAGCAAAAAAAAAAAAAAAAAAAAAAAGAAAGAAAAAAGTAGAAGGTTCCTCTTCCTCTTTCTACACATTCTCACCAGCAGCTGCTACCACCTGATTTTTTTTATCTTAGCCATTCTGACTGGTGTAAGGTAGAATCTCACGGTTGTTTTGATTTGCATTTCCCTGATGACTAAAGATGTTGAACATTTCTTTAGGTGCTATTCGGCCATTCAATATGCCTCAGCTGAGAATGTTTTATTTAGCTCTGTATCCCATTATTTAATAGGGTTATTTAGCTCTTTAGAGTCTAACTTCTTGAGTTCTTTATATATTTTGGATATTAACTCTCTATCAGATGTAGCATTGGTAAAGATCTTTTCTCAATCTGTTGGTGGCTGTTTTGTCCTAGTGATAGTGTCTTTTGCCTTACAGAAGCTTCGCAGTTTTATGAGGTCCCATTGTCGATTCTTGAACTTAGAGCTTAAGCCATTAGTGTTTTGTTCAGGAAATTTTCCCCATTACTCATGTGTTAGAGACTCTTCCCCACTTTTTCTTCTATTAGTTTGAGTGTATCTAGTTTGATGTGGAAGTCATTGATTGACTTGGGCTTAAGCTTTGTAAAGGGCAATAAGTATGGATTGATTTGCATTCTTCTACATGCTGACCTCCAGTTGAACCAGCACCATTTGTTGAAAATGCTATCTTTCTTCCATTGGGTGGTTTTAGCTCTTTTGTCAAAGATCAAGTGACCATATTGTGTGGGTCCATTTCTGGTTCTTCAATTCTATTCCACTGACCTATCTTCCTGTCTCTGTACCAATACCATACAATTTTTATGACTATTGCTCTGTAATACTGCTTGAAGTTAGGGATGGTGATTTCCCCAGAAGTTCTTTTATTGTTGAGTAGAGTTTTTGATATCCTGGGTTTTTGTTATTCCAAATGAAATTGCAAATTGCTCTTTCTATCTCTATAAAGAATTGAGTAGGAATTTTGATTGGGATGGCATTAAATTCGTAGATGGCTTTTGGCAAAATGACCATCTTTACTATATTAATCCTGCCAATACATGTGCATGGGAAATCTTTCCATCTTCTGAGATCTTCCTCAATTTCTTTCTTCAGAAACTTGAAGTTTTTGTCATACAGATCTTTCACTTGCTTGGTTAAAGTCACACCAAGATATTTTATATTATTTGGGGGAATGTAAAAGATGTGGGGGCGGTAAGGTTGGTGGATGTGGGAACACTGGTATGGGGGAGTGGGAGGGGTCGGGGGCTTATGGACAGGAAACCGGGAAAGGGAATAGCACTTGAAAAATAAGTAAACACACATGTCTATTAAAAAATGTAAAAAAAAAAAAAAAACTCCAGTAGTAGTGGGTGGGTGGGAGATCATCCTCATAGAGTCAGGGGGAAGGAGGAGAGGATAGTGGGTTCGTTGAGGGGAAACTGGGAAGGGGGATAACATTTGATATGTCAATAAATAAAATCAGCTATAAAAATGAAAAAAAAATGTACAGAATAGTCAAGATACAGTCCACAGAACTCAAAAAGTTCACCATGCTGAAGGGCCCAAGTGAGAACACCTAAGTCATACTTGCAAGTAGGAAGAAAGAAACCAGAAGCGGAAGGGGGAGGAGGATGGGAAGAGTGGGGAGAGACGGGGTTGAAGGTGGAAAAGGGGAATAGAATCTGATATTAGATGGGGGAAAAGGATTGAATCCCTTAGGACGAGTAGAAAGAATGAAAACAGGGAACCTTGGAAGGTAGGAAGTTGAAAGGATCCTCTAGAATGTACCAGAGACCTGGAAGTTGAGAGACTCTCAGGACTCGAGGGGCAGGGGGTGCTAGATGAAATGCCCTACAGTGGGGAGAGGGAACTTTTAGAGCTCACCTAAAGCAGAAAGACAGGGCATTAAATAAGGGTTGGTGTTGCTATCCCACAGTGAAAACTCTGACCCATAATTGTTCCTGTCTGAAAAAACTGCAGGGTTGGAAATGGAGAAGAATCTGAGGAAAAGAATTTCCGGTTACAGGCCCAAAGTGGAGTCCAGCTCAAGGGGAGGGCTCAAGGCCTGACATTGTTACTGAGGCCATGGAGTGCTCACAAAAAGGGACCTATCATGACTGCCCTTTGAAAGACCCAACAAGAAGCGGAAAGAGTCAGATACAGATATTTGCATCCTACCGATGAACAGAAGCTGTTGCCCTCTGTGGTTGAATTAGGGAAAAGCTGGTGGAAGGTGAGGAGGAGGGTGACCCTGTAGGAGGACCAGCAGTCTCAATTCACCTGTACCCCTCATATTTCTCAAACACTGAATCACCAACCGGGCAAGAGAAATCAGCTGATATGAGGCCTTCAACACATACATAGCAGAAGACTCTAGGGTTTGGGTTCACTCAGAGAAGATGCACCTAATTTCAAGAAACCAGAGGCCCCAGGGTGTTTAGAGGTATGGTAGTGTTGGGGTCAGGGGATATCTTCATGGAGACACAGGTGGTGGGAATGAGGTATGGGATGTGGAATAGTTGGAGGGTAAAAATATGGGTTAAGAAAGAAAGATAAAATAAAGAAAGAAAGAAAGAAAGAAAGAAAGAAAGAAAGAAAAGAAAAGGAAAAGAAAAGGAAAAGAAAGAAAAAAGAAAGAAAAAGAAAAGAAAGAAAAAAAAAAAGAAAGAACAAAGTTGGGAGGGTGGAAAAAAAAGAAACTCTAGTGACTGGTTAACGTTTAATATTTGTGGATGTTTAACATGATTTTTAACTTGAAACAGGAAAGAATTATGATATATCTCAAGAGTTTCATACTGATAAAACATTACATCTAACAATGATGCAATGATTTAGTCAGAATAGAAGCCTTTATAAGTTAATGTAATAAATTATGTACATTACAAAAGTATTAACTCAGTCTACGGCATATAATTAAGCTTCTCTGTGCTTATAAATCTCAGCATTAATCGTTAATGTAATGGTTATACTTTAGGCATTAGTGTTGTATTATATAAAAATAAAAGTTTCAATTCACAGTTACTTCGTTGTTTAATAAAATGAAGAAATTTGGTATGTATTTGTGTGTGCATGTGCACTTGTGTATGTGTGCCTGTGTGTGTGTATGTGTGTGTGTGTGTGTGTGTGTGTGTGTGTGTGTATGTTTGCGTGTGTGTTTAGCATACTCCTTCGTAATAGAATGTAAACATGGGAAAGACAACCTGACAAGGATATCAAATTTGCCAAGTACCATTACTGTTAGATTTGAAATTCTAAGAACACAAAACACTTCATTTCTCTCTCTCTCTTTTTTTAAATTGGTTATTTCTTATTTACATTTCAAATGTTATTCCATTCCCCAGTTTTCTGTCCATAAGCCCCCTAACCCCTCCTCCTCCTCTTCTACAACGGTGTTCCCTTCTCCATCCACACCCCTTACTTCCCTGCCTTCTAACAATCCCCTACATTGGGGGTCCAACCTTGGCAGGACCAAGGACTACTCTTCATATTGGTGCCCAGCAAGGCCATCCTTTGCTACATATGCAGTTGGAGTCTTGGTTCAGTCCATATATAGTCTTTAGATAGTGGTTTAGCCCCTGGGAGCTCTGGTTGATTTGTGTTGTTGTTCTTATGGAGGTCTTTGTTGTTCTTATGGAGTCGCAAGTCCCTTCAGCTCTCTCAATCCTTCTCTAATTCCTCAGAAGTCAGGGGACTGAGACTGGAGAATGAACAGGATGTAGAGGGCAATCTGGACCACACAGTGAACTGCAAGCTAGACCAGAATCACCAAACCAAAACAAATCAACAACAAAAATTACAGTCATTGTTAAGGGAATCAGTGCACAATAGGAGATCATTTGTTCAAGTACACTCCATAGAAATTGAAAACACATTTCAGAATCCATATAGTGGTGATCTTTCTTCACTGTATCCCAGTGAATGCTACATAAAGGGGTAAAATAATTAAATTATTCCCTCATCTCTGTTTGTTGATAGAAAATAAGATCTTTCAGAAATTTTTTAAACTGGAATAATTCCAAATTGACAAATGATTCCTACATTGAGATTTGCTTTCTCTGTTTGTATTCATTCTTAAAAATAATTTAAACAATTATTTCATGTTTATAAAAATTTTCTTGAAAGAAATGACATGTTCATAAAGGCTATAAAATGTTAGGATCATGTGTTATATTTAAGGTTCTTGCACAAAGTCGACATTCAGCTGGGAAAATTAGATTTTCAGAGAAAGTTTTGTGTTTTTATGAAATAGCTAATTCCATTTCTGTAAAGTATATTTCAACAGAGGTAGAGAATACGTAGGAGATTCAGGAAATCAAAATGAGCAAACAATAAGTAAAATAACAACCTGCTGGCAACCTAGACAGTTGACCTAACTGCAACAAGTGCCCATAAACAAACACAGTTAACAAGCATAGGACAAAAAATTCCTAAAGTTCATCAGTCACCATGGAAGAACAATACAAAACCACAATGAGACATCACTTGGATACAATAAAAATGATCATTATAAAAAAATAATAATGAGAAAAGCTTTTGACAAAGAGGTTTAAAAAAATCCTTTGGTTTCATTTGTATGTTGTTGGTATACATCCATTATAGACTAAGTGATAGCCACATTTAAGAAAATAAAACTCGCATTTGATCCATCCATCAGACTGCTAGGTGTATGTCCAAAGAAATTAAAATCTGTTGCAGAGACATCTCCATTCATGTATACTCTAACACAATTCACCAAAGCTAAGAATTAAAAAGTGTTATTTCCATCTTCTGGTGAAAAGGCAAAAAAAAAAAAAAAAAAAAAAAAAACACCTTCAAATCCTGTGATTTGTGGCAGAACAAAGGGAACCCAATGCTATTATGGTAAATAATAGAAAGTGAAGGCAAGCATAATGTAATTTTGACTGTGTAATCCAAAAGAGTCAGTATCAAAGAAGTTGAGAGCAGAAGGCTAGTTAGTAGATACCATAGACTAGGAAGAGAGGAGGAAGGAGGGTAATAGGCTGACCATTCCTTCCTAGGTCATTGTTAAGTTTAAGATGTTTTGATGTACTGTTCAAAGGAAAGTAAGTGGGCACAAACTATATATTGTTTGCTTCAGATGGCTTAAAAATGAATTGGGTATGTTTTCACTAAAACAGGAGTATGTCTAAGGGGACTACTAGGTTTTACCTGATTTATCATAAATCCATGATTGAAAACATAGCCAGGAAATACATGTGGGTTCTCTCTTTCTACCACATGGTTCTCAGAGATTGAATTCAAATAGCCATACTTGGAGATTAACACTTTGAACTAATAAGACATCTCATCGATACCACCTTTTACTTATTAATTAGATATATGTCATATATAATATGGATATATCATATGTGCATATTTAAAAATGGTTTCTGTTTATATAAGTATTACATGATATTGCATTTGGGGCACATGTATGTTCATACACATATGAGCACATGTTTGTGCAAATATGCATATGTTTGTGCAACTAACTACATGGAAGCCAGTGTGATAACCTAAGTATTGTTGCTTCACCTTGCATTTTCTCCTGTTGCTGTTAATATTTTCAATTTTACATTAATCTCTTTAGTTTGCTTGTCTATGTGAGTGACAGAAAATACATGCAGGTTGTTGCTTTCTACCACATGATTCTGGGGATAGAACTTAAGTAGATATCCTTGGAAGTGAGCACTTTGACCTGATGAGCCCTTTCACAGACACCACTGTGTTACTTTGTTAACCAGTAAGTTACAGGACCTGCAACTCCATTATTAGTCTAGAATGTCTAGCTTGTAAACTCAAGGGATCCTCCTACTCTATCCTTCTCAGCATTGGCGTTATACATGGACGCCACAATGCACCTAACCTTCCATATAGGTGCTAACAATTGAAACAATTGAACATGTTTGGAAAGCAAATATTTTGGCAAATAGGCCATCTTCCACACTGCTTATATGATTTTAGATCAAGTAAAACACAGCCAATATAAATGAATGTTCAAAAAAGATTAACATTCCCAAAACATACAGAAAAGAATAAATAAAAGGTTTGTTATTTTGTACTACAAAGCAAATTAATGACAAGAAAAATTTTATTTAAATACTTTTAAAATTCTATGCCTTTGTGATGTATATTCTGTTTTCCATTATGTATGTGTGTGTACCACATACATTCTTTATATAAATGGAGACACAGAGAGGGCATTAGGTCATACAGATGACTGTAAACCACAATGTAGGTGTTGGGAAACACATTCCAGCTAATTGAGAGACCAGAACCTGCTCTTAACCCATGCTACATATTTTCTGCCTCATATTCAAAATTTTGAAATGAATTAGAACCATAACTAGTGTTCAATTAAATAAGTGAAGAAAAATGAATAAATAAAATGAATTACTATGAGTTAAAGGTGTAACACCCTTAGATATTGAAGATACATGCATATAAAGTACATATTATATGCAATATATTTATAAATGCAATCTATAATTTCATGGAGAAATTGAATTTATTTTCATTACATTAGATTTTAAAGACAAAGGTTTTATTCACAAACTTAAAAATTAATCTGAAGATCTCTCTAAAAGGCAGATTGAATCAAGAGGCTTTTGTGATTAAAGTTGGTGAGATTGGAAGTTTTCTTTTGTATCATTAGCTAGCTTCCTTTTTTATAGTTATGCTCCAAAAACCTTTCAAAAGCCTGATCATATGAAAATTGGTAGATCCTAAAATTTCATGATTAAAATCTAAACTTTGGTATTTGATACATTTATGATAGAGTCCATGTTATTTATTAATTAGATGAGGTACTGAACTTTCCTATTTTAAACTGTCAAAAATCTGTAGACTGTGAAATATCAACTTATACATTATATATCAGTGATCATCTTATAACATACAATGTACAAATGTACTTATCTTACATATTCATAAGTTTATTCCATAATTCACCTCAGTTCTCAATCAAAAGAGCTATTAAGATAATTTTAGTGCTACTAAAAACTTTGCAATTTTATGACAGTTTAAGAAAAGCTTCTAAAGATTAACTACAACATGCATATAATTAGGAAATAAAAAGAAAGACATTTTCTACAGGTTTCTGGTTAAAATATTTTTAAAAATCAGTTTAAAGGTTCACCAATATCAGGCTCTTAAAGAGTCATGACCTGAATATCTAATTTACCTCAAAAACAATTGGGCCAACTAAAATGGTGATAAATAAAATATTTCATTTATGATTGGAAAAGATCTTTATGTAAAAAACCCAGTGCCAGTGAATCAGTACTTTATTTTGCCAACTCTTTCCATATGTTACCTATCATGAATAGACAGGCCATTTGTTTTGAATTATATAATACATTTAGATGGATTTAGAAGCTTAACTCATCTATTTAATTCTTGCAAAATAAGTCATATAACTTTCTCATTTGCATATATGGAAGGCTGTAACAAGTAGCCTTTGTTCCTCAAAAATATAACCTTGATAGCAGAGTTTTTATAGATATATCTAGTGGTGCTTGACTCGTAACACTATATTCTAATTTTTTATGGTTTAATAAAGTAGTTTTCATCTGTTGAAAAAAATTCACTTGAAGAGGAGGTAAAGATTACACTTATATGTGGGTATAGGAACAAATATAAAGATTGTTGTTACATACTATGTTGGTTTAGTAAACTAATGATTATAACCTTTTCTTAAATATTTATGACTTTACTAGAACTGTAATAGAACCAATTTCCTCATATCCCTGTCGAGGCAACGAATGAATGGGACTCAGACATTGATTATTGTATTCAAGTTTGATAATTACTGAGGTGACCCCTAATCTACTTTTCTAACACCTGGTCTGGCTACTTTCCAGCAGTATACCTCAAATACTTGCTGCTTTTCCTGGACACATGTTAACCAACCATCTCTTCTCATGGTGGCTTCCTATTCTCTCCATGTCCTCCTCCTGTTTTCCCTTTTCCAGCTACTCTTAACTCTTACCTCCCATGCCTCCAGTAATTGGCTATACCATTTTTATTCAACCAGCAGTTTTCAACTGGGGAATAATGTTTTCACAATAAAAGCTGATACACATGAGAATTTACTTGTAGGTAACTAGACATGCAGTTGCTAGATATACAATACATAGCAACAGTACCAACCTCAACAATTTTCCTTTTCTTGTCAACAGAAAAAGTTCCTTCTCTTCTAATAATAAAGAACACATATAGGATCTATTACAAAGCAATTATGAAAATTATTAAGTAAGAATTTCAACCAAAAAGTCTGGTTGATTTGCATTTGGCAACTTAGTTCCTATCTTGGTGAATTCAGGGTCCTGTTTCAAAATAATTTTCTATTTTAATTTTGTATTACTATCCTAACATCATCTTCTTGGAGTTAGAACATGTTCTTAAGTCTTATGCAACTTAAGCTCATAGTAAGGCAATGACTATCTAGTCTTCAATTCCACCAGAAACTCAAGAAGGAATAGATATCACCTGAGTATTCAGGAAATGCCGGGACTCAGCTTCCAAAATTATAAAAAGGACAAAGATATCCAATTGCCTACATATTACCTAATACTCTCTAAAACATAGGAGCATTTTCAGCTGCCCATCCCACAGTATCTGACAGATCCTGTGTGAAGCAAGAAGTCTAACAGCCTTGCTTACCCTGTCTTGGCAGGTCTCAGCAGTTGACTTCCTGAATCTGTTTTTTCTTTCTGGACAGCATTGTGTCTGAAGACTAAGTTAGGGTATTTTCTTTGCTGGGTGGCTAATTTGCCATGAATAAAGCCATATCGAAATGGAGGTAATTTGATGCTCATCATCTTCATTGCAGTAGAATTTAGGTATTACCAGGAGCGGATGTTTCAAAAAAGCCTTAAATTAATAAAAGATCTTTAAACATCATATGCTATGAGTCTCTGAAGGTTTTTAAGACCATCTACCTACTAATAGCTATATGAACAAGCAAATGTTGCCTGTCTCCAGCTATCCATAGTGCATATTTCTATGATTATCTCGACTAGTACCTGGCATGAACATGAGATTTTCTATTAACTTGAATTTCTTAACCACCCTTAATAGTGTGCAATTGTAGCTATTAAAAAGAAGAGGATTAAACCTTCTACTTTTTTTTTAAATAAGTTGTATAGGCATAATGACTATACAAGAGTTGAAACATAGACATGTTGTAAAAAACTAACCTAAATTTTGTATCAATAATATATATATATATATATATATATATATATATATATATGAAGGAAAACCTTAAACCCATATCAATATACAATAATCTAGTTCAATGTAAGCAAGATAACATTATTTGATCATAGGAATAGGTCTAAATTGAAGAGTAGATTCAGCAATCTACCCTTTTATTCTATTATTGCTATCTGATAATTCTATATTCTCCCCCTTTTTTCTTCTAAATTCCTTTCCCTTTATCTAAGAAAGGAAGGATAGAGAAAATGAAAGATCAAAATCCCTGAGTCTAAGTTCCCTATTTTGTTTTATCTCTGTCCACGACCATAGCTATTTGCAACCCTCTCCTAAAAGGATAATGTATCTATTACTCATAAAATCACCAAAACCTCACTCAGTTTTCTAGTTCAATCCATTTGCTTATGAATTTCATGAAGTCATTATTTTTGATGCTTCCATTCCTTCGTAAAAGGCAGAACAAAAATATTCATAGGACAGGATATGGAGGCAAAGTTTGGAGCAGAGACTGAAGGAATGGCCATTCAGAGCCTGCCCCACATGCCTATGCAACTCATTTTAAAAAATACAAGGTTTAGTGGATATATCCACTAAACAGAAGCTAAGAAGTACATGCTGACAGGAGCTTGATATAGCTGTCTCCTGGAGGCACAGCCAGAGCATGTTAAATACAGAGGTAAATACTAGCAGCAAACCATTAAACTGAGAATGGATCTCCATTGCAAGAATTAGAGAAAGGACTGAAAGAGCTGAAGGGGCTTGCAATCCCATAAGAACAACAATGCCAACCAACCAGAGCTCCCAGGGACTAAACCACTACCCAAAGACTACACGTGGCTCTAGCTACATATGTAGCAGAGGATAGCTTTGTTGGCCACCAATGGAAGGAGAACTTCTGCCAAGGCTGGACCACCAAATGTAGGGGAATGTCTGGGGGTGTCAAAAAGGGAGTGTGGATAGGGAGAGGAACACCCTGATAGAAGAAGGAGAGGGGAATGGGATGGGGGCTTGTGTCTGAGAAAACTGGAAAGGGAATAACATTTGAAATGTAAATAAAAAATATCCAATACAAATAAATCAACAAACTATCCACCCCAACTTGAAGAACTGGAACGTTAGTCTTCTGATAATTGCTTCCTGCTGAAATGACAGGATGAATTTTTGGGGGGACCCAAAGAAATTGGGAAAATGGTTAGGTCAAAAGAAAGCCATTTGGTATTAATTGTTGCCCAGTCTCTGTATTTGAGAAAGTTCAGGCTTAAGTGAAGTCATGGCTGGATGAATGTGTAAAGCTGGACAAATCGAGAACATCTAGGATTAGTAGTTTTCTGAAGCTATTCTTGAAGCAAGTCTCTTAAGGAAACAGAATTGGAACAGATTGGAGCAGCATCATGCATCTTTGTATTCTTAAGGGTAGATCTTGTTAATGCTGTTTTCTTGGCCTACCATTCTGTACCATACAAACTTTACAAGCAATACATGGTTATATAAACACATTTGTATATAGAACATGCAGTGTTCACAGATATTGTAAAGGTGATTTTCTGTTCCGTATTTGAACAGGTGAGCGACAACTGTCTTTCTTTAGATGTTAGTTTAATCATATAGCAGCCATTTGTATGCTAATAAGCGCAGTAAAATTATATGAAATCGAGATGCACTGTGTCATTGTGCTTCCCAAAAATAGAAAATATTTTTCCTTTTAATTCTCAAAACTTATCCCTAAAGATTTATTTTTACATTTAAATCAAATATTTCTTTTTATGAATTTTTATATTTAGCTTATATTTCATTGATCTTCAAATTTGATGCCTTATCAGTTTAGATTCATGGACATTTACTTTGTACACTGTGCTGTTGCTAGCTAGCCCATCCCTAGCTGTTTAGAGAAGTCAGGGCTCCTGGTTCTACCTTATGCCCACAATAGCCAGACATTTCAAACCCGCTAAGCTTCTGTGCTGTTGCAAGTTGCTGCTTCAGGCTTAGGTCTCTCTAGAAACTTTTAACTCTGCTGCACTTTGGAGAAGTTGCAGCTCTTGTGCACTCAGGCTTTGGACTAATTTTGTTTGTTTTTAAATAGACCAGACCTCTTGTCCAGCTAGCCTGCCTTTTCCCCACCTTTCATGAAACCTTTTCAGGCAATAAGTTTGCATTCTCATTGGTGTTAGATAGGAGCCAAAATGTAGTTGAATCAATTTCATTTTATTCCTGTCTAGTTTAAAAACAAATGATACTCAGATTATTGTGATTTGGAGGGTGGGGCGTGACAATTCCTTGGGGTAACCCCTAATCTATTTTTATCACAGCTGGCCTAGCTACTTCTCTAGTGATATACCACCAAATACTGGCTGTTTCTCCTTGTCATGTGCTCCTCATCCATCATATGGTGTATCTGTCTCCTCTAATGGTAGTTTCCTCCTCTCTCCATGTCCACTCAACCTTTTCTCTTCTTCTCTCTCCTTCTCTCCTACCCTCAAACAGATAACGTCAAACCCACCTATCCTCCAGTAATTGATTGTACCATTTTTTTTAAAGCAATAGTTTTAAGTTAAGGTATAAGCTTTGCACAATCCCCTTCCCCACTAAAAGCTGCTATATGTGAGAATTCACTTATAGGAAATAGGTTACTAGCTTTACAATACATAGCAACGGACCAAACCTTAACAAGCAGAGAACACTTACCTAAGTTTTCAGTACCAGGCATGATTTCCTTCTTGTTGAGTGGATCTGAGGTCCAATTGGAGAGATTTTGGTTACCTACAGTTCATGCATGCCACTACTGTACCCTTAGGATTGTTGTGTCACATTGACCATTTTTGTGGTTCACAGGCATTGTGATGGTTTGTACATGCTTGGCCCAAGGAGTGGCACTATTTGGAGATGTGGCCCGTCTGTCACTGTGGACATGGGCTTTAAGACCCTACTCCTAGATGCTTGGGAGCCAGTAATCTGCTAGCAGCCTTCAGATGAAGATGTACAACTCTCAGCTCCTCCTGAATCATGCCTACCTGAATACTGCCAGGTTCCTTCCTTGAAGATAATTGACTGACCCTCTGAAACTGTAAGCCAGGAACATTTTCTTAACAGATACCAGGTACCAAATTTAAAGCAGGATCAGGTACACCATGTAAACAGTCCCATTACTCCTAAAGAAAAGATATAGTTATTAAAAGTCTGCCAAAGAAAAAGAGCCCAAAACTAGATGGATTTAGTGCAGAATTCTATCAGACCTTCATAGAAGATCTAATACGAATACTGTCCAAACTATTCCCCAAAATAGAAACAGAAAGAACAGTACCCAATTCCTTTTCTGAAGCCCCAATTATGCTTATACCTAAACCACACAAAGACCGACACAGAAAGAACTTCAGACCAATATTCCTTATGAATATCGACTCAAAAATACTCATAAAAATTATCGCAAACCAAATCCAAGAAGACACCAAAACAATCTTCCATCATGATCAAGTAGGCTTCATCCCAGGGATGCAGCAAAGGTTCACTATACGGAAATCCATCAAACTAATGCACTATATAAAAAACTCAAAAAAAAAAAAGTGATCATCTCATGAGATGTTGAGAAAGCACTGGACAAAATTCACCTCCGCTCATGGTAAAAGTCTTGGAAAGATCAGGAATTCAAGGCCCATAAATAAACATACTAAAACCAATATACAGCAAACCAATAGCCAACATCAAACTAAATGGAGAGAAACTTGAAGCAATCCCACTAAAATAAGGGACTAGACAAGGATGCCCGCTCTCACCCCACCTATTCAATATAGTATTTGAAGTCCTTGGCAAAATAGTCAGACAACAAAAGGAGGTCAAAGGGATACAGATTGGAAAGGAAGAACTAAAAAATAACACTTTGTAGATGATATGATTGTATACTTAAGTGACCCCAAAAATTCCACCAGAGAGCTTCTAAACCTGATAAACAAAGTGGATGGATATAAAATTAACTCAAACAAATCAGTAGCCTTCCTCTACTCAAATGATAAACAGGCTGAGAAAAATAGTATGGAAATGACACCTTTCACAATAGTCAAAAATAATATAAAATAACTTGGTGTAACTCTAACCAGGCAAGTGAAAGATCTGTATGACAAGAACTTCAAGTCTCTGAAGAAAGAAATTGAAGAAGATCTCAGAAGATGGAAAGATCCCCCATGCTCATGGATTGGCAGGATTAATATTATAAAAATGGCCATCATGCCAAAAACAATCTACAGATTCAGTGAATCCCCATCAAGATTCCAAATCAGTTCTTTATAGAATTAGAAAGAGCAATTCGAAAATTCATCTGGAATAAGAAAAAAAACTAAAGGGAGGGAAAACTATCCTCAACTATAAAAGAACTTCTGGGGGAATCATCATCCCTGTCCTCAAGCAGTATTACAGATCAATAGTGATAAAAACTGTATGATATTAGGACAGAGACAGGCAGGTAGATTAATGGAATAGAACTGAAGACCCAGAAATGAACCCACATACCTTTGGTCACTTGATCTTTAACAAAGCAGCTATAACCATTCAGTGGAAGATAGCATTTTCAACAAATGATGCTGATTCAACTGGAGGTCAGCATGTAGAAGAATGCAAATCAATCCATTATTATTGCCCTGTACAAAGTCAAAATGGATCAAGGACCTCCACGTAAAATCAGATACATTCAAACTAATAGAAGAAAAAATGGGGAAATCTGAAAACACATAGGCACTGGGGAAATTTTTCTGAACAAAACACCAATGGCTTATGCTCTAAGATAAAAAATTGACAAATGGGACCTCATAAAATTGAAAAAGTTCTATAAGGCAAAGGATACTGTCATTAGGACAAAATGGCAACCAACAGGTTGGCAAAAGATCTTTACAAATCTTATATCTGTTAGAGTGCTAATATCCAATACAGACAAAGAACTCAAGAAGTTAGACACCAGAGAATCAAATAACCCTATTAAAATGGGGTACAGAGCTAAATAAAGAATTCCTAATTGAGGAATATCAAATGACTAAGAAGTAACTAAAGAAATGTTCAACATCCTTAGTTATCATGAAAATGAAAATCAAAACGACCCTGAGATTCTAACTTACACCAGTCAGAATGGCTAAGATCAAAAGCTCATGTGACAATAGAGGCTGGCAAAGATGTGGAGAAAGAGGAATATTCCTCCATTGTTGGTGGGATTGAAGGCCAGTTTAACCACACATTAAATCAGTGTGGATGTTCCTCAGAAAATTGTACATAGTACTACATGAGAACCCAGCTATACCACTACTGGGCGTATACCCAAAAGATCCTTCAACATATAACAAGGTCACATCCTCATAGCAGCCTTACTCATAATATCCAGAACTGTTTTGAGGGACACATACAGATGTCTCTCAACAGAGTAATATATACAGAAATTATGGTATATTTACACTGTGGAGTACTACTAAGCTATTAAAAGAACGACTTCATTAAATTCAGAGGCAAATGGGTGAACTAGAAAATATCATCGTGAATGAGGTAACCCAATCCCACCCAAAAAAGCCACACATTACATGCACTCACTGATAAATGAATATTAACACAAAAGCTCTGTGTGAATTACCCAAGATACAATCCACAGACAACATGAATCTCAAGAAGAAGGAAGAACAAAGTGCGGATGCTTCAGTCTTTCTTAAAAGGGGGGACAAAAAAATCCATAGAAGGAAATATGGAGCTAAAGTTGGGCAGATACTGAAGAAATGGCCATTCAGGGCCTATACCACCTGGGCATGCAGCCCATAAACATACAGTCACCAAACCCAGACAATATTGCTGATACCAAGAAGTGCATGCTGACAGGATCCTGATATAGCTGTCCCTTGAGAGGCTCTGGCAGAGCATGACAAACACATAGGTGAATGATCACAGCCAACCATTGAACCGAGACTCTATTCCCCATTGGAGGAGTTAGAGAAAGGATTGAAGGAGCTGAAGGGGTTTGCGACCTCATAAGAACAATAATACAAAACAATCAGAGCTCCCAGAGACTAAACCACCATCCAAAGAGTACACTGGACAGACCCATGGCTCCAGGTGCATATATAGCAGAGGATGGCCTTGTTGGGCACAAAAGGGAGGAGAAGCCTTGGGTTCTGCCAAGGCAATAGCCCCCACTGTATGGAAATATCATGTCAGGGAGGCAGGGAGGCAGGGAGGCAGGGAGGCAGGGAGGCATGGGTGGTTGTTTGGGGTAAAGCAGATAACATTTGAAATGTAAATAAAAATTCCAATAAAAATTGTAAGACTTGCCTTGGTCATGGTGTCTGTTCACAGCAGTAAAACCCTAACTAAGACAGGTATAATTCCTGAAGTTGAATAAAGATGAAACTACTGGACATGCAAAAGTGTATAGGTAAAATCTCCTGAAGTTTCCATCCTACAGAAGATACTGTAGGCAAATGAAGATTGTTGACTGAGGGAGAAACAGTTTTTTTTTCCTGAGAAGAAACTAGCAATTGCTTAAACAATATCAAATAATCAATCCTAAAAACAAATATAAGACTAACATGTGAGTATATGAAACACTATAAAAAGAGAAATAGTGAAGAAAAATTCATTAATTGTAATCTCAATAAACAGATAAAAACATTGCAAAATGGAGTACTTTAGCATTCTCACCACTAGTATACATGACTTTTCTGCTGCATTTGTTTATATTCTTTCTGAAACCAATACAGTCCAATACTAAAGACAGAAATGCAGGTGCCTCAAAAATTATCCACTAAATTACAAAGAATATGTTTTCTGTATTCTACTTAATCATTGAAATGTACAAACTAATGCCATTTCAAAGTCACTTATCAAAGTTTAATCTCTAATTTGTTTTTGTACAAGACAGTCTTTCAAATATCCTCAAATATATGAATTTTCTTAGAACTATTTTCTTTAATTACAGAAAATTAGCATGAATTCTCCAAAGCTTCCTGTCATCAAGCTTTTTCTTTTAAAATTGAAAAAAAAGTAAAATGGTAAAACTATGCAAGTATATGCTGTACTTTCTGACAGAAAAATAAAGGACAATTTTAACATTTCAACCTGGAAAGGACAAGATGGTTGAAGAAATAATGGCCAGAAAATCCCTTGTGATATTGAATGTCACCTGAGGACTTCAAAGTGTAGTTCAATAAACCTCCCAAAGAAAGGCATCATGCCTAAGCATTTCCAAATATAGGATTTGGAATCAGATTGCCAAGATGCCAACCTTGAACTTACTTCCAAGATAAATGTTTTTAATTATTGAGCACTCAAAAAATCAGCACTCCCCAAGAAGGTTGTGCCATCTGATATAGATATTCCTATGAATTTTATAATGCATTTAGCAGAAGTCAATGTCATTAAGCAGATCCTAATTCTGTTCCAACATATCCTGGGCTTAGATAAATGAGAACAAATGGAATCAACATTTCTTTTTAGCAAATTAGATACTCACTTCAGCACATAAGTAGAGCCAACTGACTACACCTTCATACAAAAAAGTGTTGCACATATTGCCATTTAGTCATCTTGCTAAAATTGAAAATAAATGTCTTTGTAAATGTTAATGTTCTCATTCGAAATGTTCTTTTCTAAAATTGGAATCATTTCCCAATGCTTTCCTTTCACTTTGTTAACATTATTTTGTAAATGAATAGCTCCAAGCAATTTATAATGAGGTTACATTAATTTGCTACAACAAATTCAGATCTCCTAAATGTTATGTATTTTTCTTTGGCTTTATATCATGCAACACATGTCACAGATTCATCATCATTTGCTATTTTCGAGGCACTGAAAGAAGGGAAAGTTTATTTCTGTTGCTCATACACTTGAAATAATTATTGGCTCAACAAATAATTATTAAACACTTAATATTTACCAGGTTGTATGACAAGTGCTAGGTATACAATATTGAAACTTGAACACAACCTCTGAGTTAATTAAGCTTTCATTTCAGTTGGGAAAAAGACTTTAATACACAAAAGGAAATCGTTGCATAAATGCAATAACATAAGCACACATTAAAAAATTATTTTTTCAAATTATCTATACAAAGTAAGCAGGATTTTGTGGGTTAAGTGATTGAAATGTTAGAAAAAATGAATCTTCGCTGGAAAAATAAATTAAAACTGGACTCGAGACTTTAATTAGAAGGAAAAAAGAACATTCTATAGAACTCCTGTCATTTGGCAGTAACTGAAGCTGAAAGTTAACTTAAATCAAAGAATCAAAAGAGCAACAATGCTACTGGAATACTGACCTGGGGACAGAATTTGAAGATGAAGTCAGTGAGGTATTCAGAACTAGATATAAGACAATCACATGTACTGCCACTACTAAAGCTTAACACCCATAATTGCAATACTGGTAGACCGAGATCACCTAATCAAGGACAAGTCTAAGCTACATTTCAAGCTGCAGGTAATAGAATAAGGCCTGTCTCAAGAATAACAACAAAAACCAAAAAATCAATTGAATGGCTCTGAAATTTGTTTTTAACAAGAAACTTAAATGTGCAATAAAAAATTGATAATTGTTCCTGATAAGTCTTGACCCCCCAGTGTAAGGGAATTCAGGGGGGGTGGGAAAGGGGGTGGTTGAGGAGGGGAAAACCCTTATAGAAGGATAGGAGAGCGATGGGATAGAGGGCTTTTGTCCAGGAAACCGGGAAAGGGAATAACATTTGAAATGTAAATAAAAATATCTAATTAAAAAAAGATAAAAAATGATAAGGTAAGTTGGAACAATGAAAGTATTGATGCAAAGAGCTCTTATGAGTCAAGAAATATCGGTGGCATGAAATTATTAACTATATATGTAGATTATCATTTAGATATGTAGAACCACTAAGAATGGTTTTTAAAAATTACTTGCATGATGGAAACATCTTTTTTTTTCTGTGACTACCACAACCTTGAAGGTCAACATGTGTATTAGGTCCAGCACAGGGTTAGGGGTAGTAATCTCAGGAGGAGGCCTCTTCAGGTCAGTAGTCTCCAGCTGTAAACATCTAGGAAACAGAAGAAGCAGCTGGTAGTTTCTGCACCTTCTGATCATAAACACTCAGACTCCCAAGGAAAGCTTTGCAGTTTATATTTGCAGTTTAGATAGATAGATAGATAGATAGATAGATAGATAGATAGATAGATAGATAGATAGATAGGCAGGAAGCAGGCAGACAGATAGACAGACAGGTAGACAGACAGACAGACAGACAAACAGATAGATAGATAGAGGAAGGGAGAAAGGGAGAGAGGTTGATTCTATATGCAGATAATATAAACAACCTTTCAGTCTGGTCCATATGGGTAACGATTTTATCAACCTATAACAGATCAATTCATCTAAGCATCCTGAACAGGTCTTGGGCATGTCAAAGTAACATTTACTCAGGACTTAACTCACTCAGACCTCCTTGGCCCTCTCTATGTCCTTCTTCCTTACTTCCTAGATTTTTCAGGAAGAATTTTCAGCATCTTTCAGTGACGTTCAGTGCAATGCTCCATACCAGATGGTAAGGATGAAAAGAAGAAAGAATATAACTTTTATGTAAAGTTGAAAAGAAAATCAAAGTACAAAATAAGAAACAAAACAGAGTTGATGAACACAGTTAGGATTCAAATTGTATTTCTCCTATCAGAGAGAAGCAGCTGCATTTCTCATCATTGTAATTATGAGCTGATATTAAACATGTCCAGGCAATTTCAAATTTGGTTTTAAACATAAATATAGATAGATAGATAGATAGATAGATAGATAGATAGATAGATAGATAGATAGGATAGGCAGGCAGACAGACAGACAGATAGATAGATAGAGGAAGGGAGAAAGGGAGAGAGGTTGATTCTATATGCAGATAATATAAACAACCAAAAAAGTAAACACACGTGCATGCACGCATGCATGTGCGCCTGCACACACACACACACACACACACACACACACACACACACACACACACACACACAAACACAAACACACATAGATTTTCTCAAAGAAAATAGAGTTACTAAGTGATTGGTCCTAACACAAAACCATTTCATGTATGCGACTTTTCTCACTATTTTATATCTCTGTATTTACTTTTGACAGAATTTTGGTTAAGTATGTAACAATGTAACAATCTGGAGAGACTTGCCATTTTACTTTGATAAATCTTTGAGTCTATGAAGACTGTATACTAGATACTAAGAATCAGTATAAGTTGTAGGAAGCAGTTCAAGTCCTGAGGGAATGTAGATTGTTGACATCATGGCCATGACAAATGGCCATGTCAAGGATCCAGATACTTCAGACTGATAGAATTTTCAAGCCTTGCCTTAGTGTTTTTCTTGACCTGAGTACAGAGTTTGACTATGTGTGTAGTAAATAGCCATCACATCTTCCTCCTCCTGGATAACTGTAGCCCTAGACTTATCCCCTACACAGGCCCCCATTTATGCTAAAAATAAACATGCTGAATTTTCTAGGCGGCTGGTGCTCTACATCAGAATGCATAGCCCACCCACTGTCAGCATTTTGTAAATATGCCTGTCAAGTTTTCATTCTATTACCCAATTAGGTGAATCCCAAAGTCATGCAGATCATAGCTATAATACTCAAAGCAAGAAGCATTGTCTAGTGAATAAAGCTATTCACATTGCACTTTTCAACATTGAAATCATCTTTATATTACAGATATTTTATTTACATCTATTCTACAAAAATGATTGTTTTGCCATTTGCTCTTCAAAAAAGTGGAACGTTTTGCTACTTAGGAAGCAGTAGAAAGTGTTAACATGTCTGAGCAGTGATAAAGAGGAATTTTGTGTTGAAAACAATGTCTATGAAGTAAGAATAGGGTAGATATGAAAAACTTGTAAATATAGGCATATGTTGAACTTCATAACAAAACTCTGAAACTTTATAAGCAAGGTATATAGAATTAAGGTGTCAAAATAATGCTATTTTTATAAATCAAGGTATAAAATTTCTATGTAAATAACAGTACATAAACAACATAAATAATAATAATAATAATAATAATAATAATAATACAAATGACTTAATTTAGACAAAATCACAGGCTTCTGTTTATAGTACATGTAGTAAACTATTGAGGTGAAAATGAGCTACTTAGTAAAGACAGAAAGAATGGTCCAATGCTAATTTGGTTTTAAATCATGTCAAAATAATTGATAAAAATAAAGACAAATCACAGGTAAAAGTATTAAAGACAGAGAGCAAGGAAAAAAGATTTGTGGAAAAGTAGTTTTCTAATTTGAATGTATTAAGCAGAAGGGCAACATTAATGAAGTAAGATCACATCTTGTTCATGAGGACTATGAGATAATATACTATGAAAGAGTGAAAATTATATAGGATTTTAGTGGGTGAGGTTACCTGTGCTGAGAGTTACCAGCAACATTCACCAGAATATGAGTTTTGCTCTTCACTTGTAAAAGTCTGCAGACATAAACATCACAATCTCTTGAAGATCTCTCACACTGATCCAAGTGTGTGCATATAGCAAGGTGCACTGTATGTCATAAAAACTCAATCCTGGCTGTATAGTAAAAAATAAATGTTAGGCAAGCACAATATACAATAAGGCTGCAAGGGCTACAATTTAAAGATCATCTTGTCACATGAGACATTTTGTCTCTGTTTTTCTTTAGAGGAAAATTATATTTCCACTGGTAAATCAACCATTCTTATGACTAAATACAACATAATTAATTTTTCCATACTATAGGAATACCAAGAATAGAATTCACAATACGCACATTCACTTAGATGTGCACACACAGAAATAATTGCACATACAAATGTATACACGGACACACATACATATGTAGGCAGATGCAGATGTACACTCTACACACGCACATTCATACACAGCACTGAAGTACTGAATGAACAGGTACCAAAAAAGTAAGCTTCTTCAATATAAAGCAATAACACACTTAACAATAACTGGGATAGGAGTTCTGTGATGTTCAGCATGTCTGGATTAAGGAACATCTTCATAGCTGGTGAGGCATCTTTCCTGGTATATTGTTATGGTTCTCACCAAGCTTGGAACTCCTCAGTTTAGCTGAATGATCATTCTAATGGAGACACTTTGAATAGAGAACATATTTGAAAATCCTCATTCAAAACCCTCTATTAAAACTAATTAAGTGTTATTTCTTGAGTTTCCCTGTGATCTCTGAGATGGGAAGTATCAATGTCAAGAACTAAAATTTGGTCAGACAAAGAACACAAATACATATATCGACATACATATGTAGATATAAACATACATCAGAACCATCATTTCACAAAAGAAATCACAATAATAAAAAGTGAGGAATAAATATATCCTCCAAGAACTAAATAATATTAAAATATTTACAATTTTATGTTATATGTAAATAGAAAATTACTAAAACAAATAGAATTTAATACTTGTTTGTAAGAAAGTTAGGTGGATTGATTAGGCTTTTATATATTAGGCTTGATGAAAATAAGCTCTTATTTAAGAGACAGTGACAGATAAACCTCAAGCCTGTGATATTTGATGAGCTTAAAACACATAATGGTTCTAAATGTTCCAGCCCATGTTCCTGTGCCAGGACCCATATGCCCCTAACAATGAAGCAGCAGTGTTCTGACACTTGCTTCCTAATTGCTATCAGTCACTGAGGACAGTTCATAGATGATTAATACTGATGCTAAACAGAATGTGCCAATGCAACTGCGAATTCCCAAATCTGTTCTGATGCCACCTTATGTAACTCAGAAAACAGAACATCTTTAATGTAGAGAAATCTGAATCATGGTACAAAGAACACATGAGTGTTGGGGATGACCTTGTTCATAGTCTGCAATATAAAACTGTTCATCTCTCCCAATCACTAATTGTTAAAATTCTTATCAATCAGTAAACTAGAAGAAAAATATTCTTCTACTTAGCATTCTTTGGGATAGGGACAAGTCATTCTATTATACTAAAAGCCATATAATTATTTTTGAAATGCAGAAGCATGTTAGTGCTGACCCAAATCATGGCCCATGACTGACTCCTCAGAACCAATAATAAACATAGACAGACTTACTTTCCTAAATAACATTTTCCTAAAGGAAAAATTTAGCAGTGAATATTAATTCTCACTTAAGGAGAAGTGTTAGTGTGCTCTGTAGGAGAAAAATAGCAGTTGATCTAATAATAATATTTACATTAACAATGAAAGCATAACAATTATTATTTCAGAAAGTGAAACAAAAATTTTATAAAATAAATAAGTGCTAAATCTGAAGTCCTAGATGTCTGTATCCTGATTTGAATGCTGCAAAATGTATGTGCACACACAGTGTATGTGCTAACCTTGTGTGTTTGTGTGTGTGTGTGTGTGTGTGAGAGAGAGAGAGAGAGAGAATGAGAGAGAGAGAGAGAGAGAGAGAGAGAGAGAGAGAGAGAGAGAGAGAAAAGGAAAAGGATGATAGATCAGTGGAACAGAATCAAAGACCCAGAAATGAACCCACACACACACTTATGGTCACTTGATCTTTGACAAAGGAGCTAAAACCACCCAATGGAAGAAAGATAGGATTTTCAGCAAATGGTGCTGGTTCAACTGGAGGTCACCATGTAGAAGAATGCAAATCGATCCGTTTTTATCACCACATACAAAGCTTAAGTCCAAGTGGATCAAGGACCTCAACAACAAACCAGATACACTCAAACTAATAGAAGAAAAAGTGGGGAAGTGTCTCGAACACATGGGAACTGAGGAAAATTTGCTGAACAAAACACCAATGGCTCATGCTATAAGATCAACAATCAACAAATGGGATCTCATAAAACTGCAAAGTTTCTGTAAAGCAAAAGACACTGTCATTAGGACAACATGGCAACCAATGGAATGGGAAAGATTCTTTACCAATCCTACATGTCATAGAGGGCTAATATCCAAAATATATGAAGAACTCAAGAAGTTAGACTCCAGAGAGTCAAATAACCCTATTAAAAAAGTGGAATATTACTCAGCCATCAAAAACAATGACTTTATAAAATTCATAGGCAAAGGGAGGGAACTGGAAAATATCCTGTGTGAGGTAACCCAATCACAGAAAAACACACATGGTATGCATTCATTGATAAATGGATATTAGCCCAAATGCTTTAATTACCCTAGATGCACAGAACACATGAAACTCAAGATAGATGATCAAAATGTGAATGCTTCACTCCTTCTTTAAAAGAGGAACAAGAATACCCTTGGCAGGGAATAGGGAGGCAAAGATTAAAACAGAGGCAGAAGGAACACCCCATTCAGAGCCTGCCCCACATGTGGCCCATACATATACAGCCACCCAATTAGACAAGATGGATGAAGCAAAGAAGTGCAGGCCAACAGGAACCGGATGTAGATCTCTCCTGAAAGACACATCCAGAGCATGTCCAATACAGAGGTCAATGCTAGGAGCAAACCACTGAACTGAGAAGAGGACCCCCTTGGGGGGAATTAGAGGAAGTATTGAAAGAGTTGAAGGAGCTTGCAACCCCATAAAAACAATGCCAACCAACAGAACTTCCAGGGACTAAACTACCAAAAGACTGTACATGGACTGACCCAGGGCTCCAACTGCATATGTAGCAGAGAATAGCCTTGTTGGGGCACCAGGGGAAGGGGAAGCCCTTGGTCCCGCCAAGTTTGGACCCGCTGTGCAGGGGAATATGGCAGGGGTCAGTAAGAGGGATCTATAGGGGAAATATCCTTATGGGGGAGGAGGAGGGGAAGGAATGGGGAATTATGGATAGGAAATCGGGAAAGGGAATAACATTTGAAATGTAAGTAAAGAAATATATCTAATAAAAATTTAAGAGAGAGAGAGAAAGAGAGAGAGAGAAAATATGTATGTGAAAGTGTATGTCTGAAGGAAAGTGGATGTGTGTGTGTGTGTGTGTGTGTGTGAGAGAGAGAGAGAGAGAGAGAGAGAGAGAGAGAGAGAGAGAGAGAGAGAATGTGTGTTTGTACTACCTGCTGTTACTTCTGACCTCCTTCCTCATTTCTAAATGTGTTGTTTTCAGATAAATTCTTTCATTCTGAATCTGACTGAATATGATTCCTACTCTTTTCTCATAATGTAAAATAGATGTTATTTTCTGGGAAGGCAATAATTAATATCACCAAAATAGAGATTTGAAAGAAAATTTTAGTATTTCAAAGTTGTGTCTTTCTTTAGATATTATAGTTATTTGAAGGGAGGAATCAGCATATTATGAATGTAGAAGTCAGAAAAAACCTAAGTTTTCTCTTTTTGCCATGTGCATTGTGGGAAGGGACTAAAACCATAAAGATTGGCAGGAAGCAAGTCCATTCACTGGGTCATCTTGCTAGAGCAGCATTTTGAATTTTTATTAACATAGTAGGGTTTTACTTTTCCTAATGATAAAATGACACTACATATAATATTTATATTATTATTTCATAACATTTAAAATGGTAGTTTCCACACAGTTATATGCCATTAATCTGTAAGTTTAAAATGCGACAATTTTACTACCTTTTTTTGTCGGGTCTTCATCTAAAAACAATATATAAATGGTTTGGTCTGATATTATTTTAAAGGTGTATAAGTTGATACTTCTAAAGTAGACAACTACAGACAGCATGTCTACCATTGTGGTTGTTCCTTCATATTTTAAACATTATAACCAATGGGTTTCTATAAATATATCAGGAGCAGAATCTATTTCTAGACATAACATTAAAGAGAAAATAACCAACAATAGTTTAGAGAATGGTAGCCTCAAAAAAATAATGGAATTTAAAACAGAGTTTCACTTGTCATCAATAAAACTTCAAAAATATTTAACAGTTTTGGCAATATAACAAAAACCTTATGGTCTGAAAGAAAAAAAATCATTTAATTGATACATCTGTTTTTATAAATAGCCTCAATATTTTTTTAAATTACAAATATTTTATAAGAGAACTAAAATATCAGGTTTGAAACCTAATTACTTTTGTTAGAGTTTTCATCATTTTGTGTCATTCTTCTATTAATTTGAACATATTGAGATCTTATCACTTATTAGACCTATGATTTCAATTCCTGAATGTAGAAAGGCAAAATAATACAAGATAGAAAGAAAGAGAGAAAGAAAGAAAGAAAGAGAGAGAGAGAGAGAGAAAGAAAGAAAGAAAGAAAGAAAGAAAGAAAGAAAGAAAGAAAGAAAGGATGGAAGGAAAAAGAAAGAAAGGAAGATCTAAGATAGGTAATCTGAGCAAATGTTCTATTAGTATTTATGAAATATAAGCATAAATTTATATTTAAAAAAACTTTTTCTTTAAACAGATAGCTATGTACAAATTGATTTTAAAAACTTCAGCTACAGTATGTGGATTCAGTAATGTCTGTCTGCATGAGACTAAACAAAGCACAGCTCTTCAAACCCAGGGAAACAAAGGGCCTTCCTGGCATTTGAATCCTCATCACCTATTACTTTTGACAGACTTATATTATGCTCCAGTAATGCTGTTGTGAATTATCACACAATTTATGACTATGAAATTCCTGAACAGGATTAATTGTGCTGAGTTACACACTGACACCAGATGTGATGTTTGGGTGCACCACAATTCAGGAATTCATCGACGCAGGGTGTTTAATTTATAAAGAAATGGTAGCATCAAGAACAACTGAAATGGAATTTTTCATGTAACTCTTTGATTCTCAAATTAAACCCTTCAATTTTGGTGCCACATAAATTGGCAATACTTCATTTGAAAGAGCATGCTGAAATAGTGTCCATAAATGTAACAGTAAATCAAAACAATAATTATTCTCAGGAAGAAATTGAAACCAATATATAAAACAACTATCTTAAGCTATGTGTAGAATAAATAACATTCATTCACCTTTATTTTCAAAGTAATGGCTGACAACTCATAGGTAAATTTTACCTTACAATTTCAAGTCTTATGCTATGTCAACAAGGAAAATATGAAATTTAACAGCAGAAGTCATAAATTTGCCTTCAAGATTTTGTTGACTAATAATTCAATTTTCTGAGTACATTGTTGGCAAAAGCCCAGGAAAACAATTTCACTGTAAAGATATTACTTGCCAGCATAATTAAGAATATGCCCAATTGTGTCTGTGAAATTAATGATGTGTCTAGCTGAGTTATATTAAACATAAACTTTAAAGTTATATCGGTTCTTCTCCAACATAGATGTTAGCATTTTTTTCAAAAGAAAACAAGTGAATGCTCTGAACACACAAAAATGCATACAAAGGAGAACCCAAGTCTGAGTACCCATGATCCTACCACAATCAAGAATGGTTTTCAAACATCAAGGAATGAAATGATTATACTAAGACAAGTATCTAAGTGGGAAGATGCAAATAAAACACAGAGCTGAGAGAAGTGTTGAGTAGGTCAGTAGACATATTTACTGTTATACAAATCTACATAAATGAGCCTGGATGGAGAAAGCATCTGTGGATTTGTTAAAT
This sequence comes from Rattus rattus, assembly GCF_011064425.1. Classification (NCBI taxonomy): domain Eukaryota; kingdom Metazoa; phylum Chordata; class Mammalia; order Rodentia; family Muridae; genus Rattus; species Rattus rattus. The sequence continues at coordinate 63,627,460 of NC_046154.1, forward strand.
TTGAAAACTCTGAGGAGAATAATAAATATAGAACAGGCAACATGAAAAAAAGCCAGTGAAACTTGGCAGCCTACTGTGCTAAAAGCAGATGAATGCACAAAAATGGAACCTGATACAGCTGGCTTAAGAATAAAGGACCAAATGTAGAGCCAAAACTTCAAGTGAATTCCTGTATAGAATATGCAATAAAAATGTTAAGTTCCCATTAATATTATAGCATGTGTATAGTTAAGAAATTAAAATATTTCAGGTAGTCCATCTTGGCACATAAAAAAGGTTGATATGAAATGAATAATATTAGTTTTCTATTAATCACCAACTGTCACTGAAACACATTTCTTATCACTAATGCTTTTCTACACAGTTCTCTTTTAAGTGGCATGTTTGAATATGTGAGACAGTAGAAGCTACATAAAATGAAATTATTTGTCTCCTAAGGCTAAGAACATCTCAAGATGAATATAGGAACATCTGCATTTATAATGTTTGATGTAAATCAATAAAGTGCATTTACTTATATTCATATGTTGGATTATTTTATAAATATTTTATTTTCAGTATATATTGAAATAATATTTTAGAATATTTAATGTATCTCTAAGGTTTGGATGATTTCAATGACAATGACCCTTCATACGCTCATATATTTCAATGCCTGATCTTCAGATGTTGAACTGTTTAGAAAGATTAGGAGGCGTGGCCTTGTTGGAATAGCTGTGTTTCTGGGGATGAACTCTAAGGTCTAAAAGCCCATCCGTCTCTTTCAGTCTCCCCACCCCCCTCAACTACTACTCCAAAAATGATACTTGTAAGTATCAATAGTAAGCGCCCCAGTGCACATAACATGGGTTGGGTATGTCAGAGAGCCTCAGAACTGAGTTTCTGTGCTTTCCTCAAATTAGTAATATGAAGGACTTTATATATTCTATGACTTTTTCATGCCCCAAGTGTCTGGAAATGCTTTGATTGCTGCCTGTCTCCCATCCTCTGGAATCTGCTCTGATCCCTCTTCTTGCCTGTACCACCCATTGAATGCTCTACCATAAGCTATTACTCTCTTCAACTCCTTCACTGTTTGTTTTTTTCCTTTATGACTCTTTTCCCAAATAAAATGAGATTATTTGTCTACTTTTAAGTAAGCTGTAACATTTTGGAGAAATAATATTACTTCCAAGACTGTATTAAAATTTTCAGAACATAGCAAAGTAATGCACATCTTTAATACCATACATTTAATATCAGTGCTCAGTAAGCACCATCCTGGTGTACATTGTGGATTATAGGACAATGAGAGCTACATAGGGAGACCCCATTCAGAAAAACAAAAACAAAACAAAACAAAGAACAAATAAAGAAAATTGTAAGAACATGAAAAAATATATATTTCTCTTTCCTTCCTTCTCACCCCCTTTTTCTTCAGTCTCTTCTTACTTCTGAAACACTGTCATTCTCCTGCTCTAATCATGTACATAAGCATGAATTTTAACTCCATCCTTACATGCAGTAATAGCTAGTAAAATGATGTTTTGTGCATGTGCATGGTATTTTCCTTATCTCTAGGTAACACAGTAATTGACTGCAACACAAAGCTTTACCATCGAGATGTATTTGGAAAGCTTGGTTCTCACTGTTTGACATTAGCATTTCCAAAAGGAAACTTAACTAAACATTGCCAATACTGTCTTTGTTCACCTCACGACTCATGTGTCTATTGAAATAAGCTGAAGACTCTGTCTATTGTCACCTTAGCCTTAACTCTGAGAAGCTTCCCTCTACCCGTTCTCACCTCACACTCAATCCTGATTATTCTGTTAAAACTAAAGCTGCCCTATTTGACTTACTCATTTACTTTAACTGAGTAAAGTTACTTTTACTCTTTCAACAAATCTTTCTATCTCAAGTAATTCCTTTGATTGTATGTTCTGAAAATTTTAATGCCGTATTGGAAGCAATATTTTCCCCGAACTGGTCGTTACTTACTGAAAAGTAGACAAATAATCTCTTTTTGTTCAGGAAAAAAGTCATAAAGAAAAAAAAAACAGTGAAAGAAATTGAAGAGGACAAAAGCTTATGGTAGAATATTCAAACTGATGTAGAAAAACCATGCCACTATGCTATCACGAAGTTATTTGGAAAAGCTTCTGTCTTCCAAACAACTACCAAAGAAATTTATATTGAGATCTTACTTTGGTATAGCTTTTTTGCCAACTACCCTACTACCTGGATTTATCTTCTGTTCATGTTAGTTATGCTTTATCTACCATGTTGTTTATACTGTCTCTTCTTTGTATTGTTTGTCTTTATTGGGTTCAGTCTCGGCTGGCTACAGCATGGGCTTGGTAGGGACAGAATGAAGTAGTTCCTGCTTCTGAGGCGGGGCTAGCAGGCATGGGCCTCCACCAATGTCTATGGCTGCTGTACGTGTTTAATGCTTGTTTGTATAATAATCTACATATATTACTTTCCTCCTTAAAGGTATGTCCTCCCTGTTTATGTTAAGACTCCATGATAATTAGAGGCAGCAGGACTCCTGAGGCAGAGGTATGGCTAATATCTCAGCAAAATGATGAATTCTGATACATTTGGACAGCTGTTAAGGCTGTGGTAATGAACTCTAAAACCATGGGTTCAAAAATTTATAATTTCTCAAAAAGTAATAATGCAATATATATTATATGAAGAGCTTGATGTATCTAAAGGAGCAAAAGCAGCTTAAAAAAAGATACTAAGGAAGGAGATATAGACATTTAGGGAGTGGTGACCTCAGCAGATCTTACCCAGCTAATTTTTGTTGTTGTTGTTGTTTTGTTGTTGTAGTTGTTCTTTATGCTTACAATGGGAGACAGATTCCTGTTTTCAAGGTAGGACTGGGATAGAGCACAGTTAAGCCCAGGTTTGGACAGGTAGACTATCCTCTGTGCTTAAGAGAGGCAGGCAGATTTCTGAAGTCTTTTGCAATGTTAAAATATGTACTTGTCATCTAAGAATGAAAGAGCTGGGTCTAGGGATGCTGATTCATAGGTAATCAAAATGAAACTTGGAGTAAATGACTGTATTAATATGTAATATAAAAGACTGGGTTTATGATTTATGAGAGATGAGTTTTCCAGAGAATTGTTTAAAATAGGGAGAGAGAACTGCTTTGAGGATATAGATAGATGATAGATAGATGATAGATAGATAGCTTGAAAGAATAAGCTGTCTGTAGATCTCCAGAGAGAAAGCAGGACAGGAAAAAAAGCAATCTGGAAAGGTGTCTGGAGCAGAACATGGGTCAGGTCATCAACTTGGACCTATGATTTGACTTCAAGTCATTTGTTTTTGTTGCTCTCAGACACCCCTTCTCTAGGAATCCCTCTGTAAGTCAAGGCTGATCAATGAAAAAGTTTGCTATTTCTTTCTTAGGTTATTATTGTTATTATTACCCATGGACCATAATTTCTTAAGATAATATTTCATGAGCATGCCTCTTTTAAAATTTTATTATCTAGTTCACAACTAAACAAAGGTTTATCAGGGACACAAGAAATGTTGAGAAATTTGGTATAAAATATAGAATAGATTTTTGTTATTTGTACTATTATTTATGATATGAAGGTAGTTTGATGATGTAAAACAAGATAATCATGTTAAATGTTTTGAGTTATTTGAGTCTTACCATATGCAGGGGTAAGATGCCCCTCTTTCTTAAGGAGCAATGTATTTACTATTTGTTATGTTTTATAAAAATAAAGACAGAAGAAATATGTTTGGTGGATATGTAGTCAGATGTTGGGGGAAAGCGGTGCCTCTGTGGGGTCCATGCAAAGGATCCCTTCCCCTGAGAGACCAGCCACAGGAAGAACAGGAGAGGAGTTGAGAGGGTAGTAGCGACAGAGAAAAGCAAGGAGAGAGTAGAGAAGTAAATGCCTATCAAGAGCACATGGAGAGAGAAGGTGGAGGGAAATGGGGAGAGAAAGGAAAGGGGTGACAGGACAGAGTGGGAATGAGAAGTCAAGAGAGGAACAGAGAGAGAGGAGGGAGCAAACAGTCCCTTTCACAATGAGTCGGGCATACCTGGCTATTTGCTAGGTAACTGTGGGGTAGAGCCCAGACAAAATGTTAACACTATTTGCCTCATCTTTAGAAAGAGTTCATCATTATCTTGATAATAACATGACATCTTGGTTGTTTTTCCTATTCACAGAGACTCAGCCATTTTTCTCTGATTTGACAAGGGAAAGAAATCTGTCCGTCCGGTTAAACAGAGGAAACATCATTTATCAGTTTCAAAAGGTTCTTCAAATTTGAAAACAAAAAACATTAAAATCATTATGTCTTCCTCTAGATTATTTCTACAGATGATAAAAATTGTAAACATTTTGAGGATGGAACATTTTACATAAGAACCATCCTGTTTTGTTTTGTTTCACAGCAAGATCAAAGGTTATAAGGTGAGTATGGGCTGGAAATAAAGTTGGGTCCATCTCCTCTATCTTTACCATTTACCCAGGCTGTGAAAATGATTTCCTTGTCTTTTCATAGCAAAGTGATTAGTAGAAGGCCAATAGGAAGATTTTTACCAACCCTTACACCTCGTATTTATCATCCAAGAACCCCAGCATATAAAACATATTTACTAGGAAATAAACTTTAAAGCTTTGGAAAGACAAGCGACTTCTAAATAACTTCAGACTTTCTGGAAGTAATCCCTAATTTAGAATCATGCACAGCTTTCTATGCATCAACTCTTTCCCAAGGTCAATTCACCATTAATCTCAGTCAGTGTTGTTCATTTTCCATCTCTTTCCTTACTGCATCCAGGTATTGCTGCACACCAAGCAGGGGAAAACCATGGAGTAGAGCCAAGTTACCAAATCCATACAGTCCCTTAGGGTGTCTGGACCCTGGTGTACATTAGGGACAAAAGGTGAAGTGAAGTTTGTAATGGGTGAGTCACCAGGATCAAAGGTCTAGCAGTGAGAATATTTTCTCTGAAGATGTCAGAATTATAGCTCTCTTATGTTACAGACTTTTAGACAACATTCAGTGAAATAGGTCTCTTATATGATAAGATATTCAATGAAACGCTGTGTATACTTTATTTGGGGTGAACAGGGACTATCAAACCGTGGAAATGGGAAGGAGTTCTTACAGTAAAGTTTCATTGGCTGAGATTTAAGGTTCTGGGGATAGCAGCCTTATTTTCATAGAGAGGCATTTCAGGAAGTTGTAATTTTGCCAAGGGTTACATGACACTTCTAAGTAAAATCTGGGTTGAGTTCAAAAGACCAGGTGGAGATCAGAAAAGTCCCACTAAGTAAAGGGAGCCGTCCATTTTCAAGGAGCTATTTGTACCTGGCAGACTACAAAAACTTCAATTAGCAAGATTTTCCCACATCTCCCCCTCTTTAACTTTGTAATAGAGAGGTATCATTGTCCTCAGTCTCTATGTTTGGTATTGAACCAGAACTCAATTAGCAGTTACTTTTGCTACGCTATTTATTTGTCCTTTAAAAATTTGGACAATGCTTGGTGCCAAAGGGAACATGGCTCAGGTGGCCAGTACAGGGCCAAGGAGGGGAAAAAGCCATGGCACAAGGGGGTTGATTGCCATAGGGCAGGGGTTTCTGGCACGCAACATGCTCAGAGATCCTGACAGAGATCATTTAGGACTCCTATGACTTATTCCATCAGCCCGGATTCATCAACATAGAAAAAACATTTCTCTCATATCATAATGCAAGTCCCTCCCCATTCAACTGTTAAGTCCAGGCCTTGCCAATTGTGGAGAGCAACCATGGCTAGGGAGTTTATCTGTCATTGAAGGGACTCAAGACTATATTGGAAGCTGTTGCTTGACCAAGCTTGTCTTAGAAGTTGCTGGCTAGATGGTGTATTTAGATGATAACTATTCTAGCTGCTGCTATGGTACCCAGGGAGACTGTGAGACCCAGTCCAACAAGCAGAGGGATGAAGATCTTTTGTTTGGTTTTCCCCTTGCTGCAAGACCAGTTCTTGAAGTTCATTGAGATAAACCTGGGGAACAATCACTACAGGGCTGCAAATTCCTTGAAAGGATTTTTAATACAGTGATTAGTAGTGTTGATGCATTGGAAGAGTCTGTGTGGGTCAGCACATATTGGATTCATAATAGTGAAGCTATAAGAACAGATAGTATGGGATCTCGATCAAGACCCTGCAAGGCCAACAGGTAGTTAGAGATTGAAGAGAGAATACTTTTGTAATTTTTTTTTTTTTTTTTCAGAGCTCAGACGAACTTTTTATATGAGTAAGGAAATCTGTGGCAGACACATTGCTTTGGAAGTAGCCACCAGGTCATGGATGTCCTCCCAGGAGATCTCGTTTTGTTGGGGTGGAATCTCCTCTGCCTCCTTCATTTTTGATCTGTCAGTGAGAAGTGGGCTATCTTCTTGGTTCGTGGGGTAGTGTCAGATATCCTGGAAGGGACTAAAATTAGCCTAGGCTAAGCCTGTATGAAGACACACAAAAGCAAAGACACTTCTGGTTGTAAGGAGGGGTCTACTACCTGCAAAATCCCATCCAAGGGATCATGCTATCGTATTAGGATAGAAGGAGTTATTCCTGGTATATGCCAATGGATGGAGATAGGAAGGCATTTGGAGCTTTTGTAAATATTAAATATATTTATGGTTGTTAGAGCTATCATTAATTATGTATTAGAGGGTTTGGCATGCTTTATGTTTTATAAGTTGGGCTTTGAGGGATTGGTGTGTTTTTCTTTTTTTTTATTATTATTATTAACTTGAGTATTTCTTATATACATTTCGAGTGTTATTCCCTTTCCCGGTTTCCGGGCAAACATCCCCCTCCCCCTTCCCCTTCCTTATGGGTGTTCCCCACCAACCCCCCCTTGCTTCCCTCTCCCAACAGTCTAGTTCACTGGGGTTCAGTCTTAGCAGGACCCAGGGTTCCCTTCCACTGGTGCTTTCCACTAGGATATTCATTGCTACCATGAGGTCAGAGTCCAGGGTCAGTCCATGTATAGTCTTTTTTGGGTAATGGCTTAGTCCCTGGAAGCTCTGTTTGGTTGGCAGCTGTACATATGGAGTCTCGAGCTCCTTCAAGCTCTTCCAGTTCTTTCTTTGATTCCTTCAACGGGGGTCCTGTTCTCAGTTCAGTGGTTTCCTGCTGGCATACGCCTCTGTATTTGCTGTATTCTGGCTGGGTCTCTCAGGAGCGATATGCATTCACAGTTTGATCATCCGCCTTGAGTTTCATTTGTTCTAGGCATCTAGGGTAATTCAAGCATTTGGGCTAATAGCCACTTTATCAATGAGTACATACCATGTATGTCTTTTTCTGTGATTAAGTTAGTTTACTCAGGATGATATTTTCCAGTTCCAACCATTTGCCTATTTAATTTCATAAAGTCATTGTTTTTGATAGCTGAGTAATATTCCATTGTGTAGATGTACCACATTTTCTGTATCCATTCCTCTGTTGAAGGGCATCTGGGTTCTTTCCAGCTTCTGGCTATTATAAATAAGGCTGCATGAACATAGTGGAGCACATGTCTTTTTTATATGTTGGGGCATCTTTTGGGTATATGCCCAGGAGAGGTATAGCTGGATCCTCAGGCAGTTCAATGTCCAATTTTCTGAGGAACCTCCAGACTGATTTCCAGAATGGTTGTAGCAGTCTGCAACCCCACCAACAATGGAGGAGTGTTCCCCTTTCACCACATCCTCGTCAGCATTTGCTGTCACCTGAGTTTTTGATCTTAGCCATTCTCACTGGTGTGAGGTGAAATCTCAGGGTTGTTTTGATTTGCATTTCCCTTATGACTAATGATGTTGAACATTTCTTTAGGTGTTTCTCGGCCATTCGGTATTCCTCAGCTGTGAATTCTTTGATTAGCTCTGAACCCCATTTTTTTAATAGGGTTATTTGTCCCCTCGTCTAACTTCTTGAGTTCTTTTGTATATTTTGGATATAAGGCTCTATCTGTTGTAGGATTGGTAAAGATCTTTTTCCCAATCTGTTGGTGGCGTTTTGTCCTAACCACAGTGTCCTTTGCCTTTACAGAAGCTTTGCAGTTTTATGAGATCCCATTTGTCGATTCTGATCGAGAGCATAAGCCATTGGTGTTTTGTTCAGGAAATTTTTTCCAGTGCCCATGTGTTCCAAATGCTTCCCTAGTTTTTTCTTCTATTAGTTTGAGTGTGTCTGGTTTGATGTGGAGGTCCTTGATACACTTGGACTTAAGCTTTGTACAAGGTGATAAGCATGGATCGATCTGCATTCTTCTACATGTTGACCTCCAGTTGAACCAGCACCATTTGCTGAAAATGTTATCTTTTTTCCATTGGATGGTTTTGGCTCCTTTGTCAAAAATCAAGTGCCCATAGGTGTGTGGGTTCATTTCTGGGTCTTCAATTCTGTTCCATTGGTCTATCTGTCTGTCTCTGTACCAATACCATGCAGTTTTTATCACTATTGCTCTGTAATACTGCTTGAGTTCTGGGATAGTGATTCCCCCTGAAGTCCTTTTATTGTTGAGGATAGTTTTAACTATCCTGGGTTTTTTGTTATTCCAGATGAATTTACAAATTGTTCTGTCTAACTCTTTCAAGAATTGGATTGGTATTTTGATGGGATTGCATTGAATCTGTAGATCGCTTTTTGGTAGAATGGCCATTTTTTACTATATTAATCCTGCCAATCCATGAGCATGGGAGATCTTTTTCCATCTTCTGAGATCTTCTTCAATTTCTTTTTCTTCAGAGTCTTGAAGTTCTTATTGTACAGATCTTTTCCCTTGCTTGGTTAAAGTCACACCGAGGTACTTTATATTATTTGGGTCTATTATGAAGGGTGTCGTTTCCCTAATTTCTTTCTCGGCTTGTTTCTCTTTTGTGTAGAGGAAGGCAACTGATTTATTTGAGTTAATTTTTATACTCCAGTTTTCCTTTGTTGAAAAGTTGTTTATCAATGCTTTTTAGTGGTCTTTTCTGTTG
>NC_046154.1:63636490-63720041 GCF_011064425.1 Rattus rattus
CTTCCTTATGTTTTTTGATGACTTTATGCTTATAGTAGGAATATTTTCAGTTACTTATCTTCATACTTACAGGATAGTAAAAAGATGGCAAAAGATTTTATGTGCTTTAATTATAAATACTTGATTATAACATGAAATTTGGAATGCATTGTTTTTATTGACTGTTGCATAAAATCAGTAATTATAGTTAATTGAAACATTCCAAATTACTTTATATTGGTTGTTTCATAGATAATTCTTTTTTGTTTTTTTAAAATTTTTTATTAGATGTATTTCTTTACTTACATTTCAAATGTTATTCCCCTTCCCGGTAATCATGGATATATGTGTGCCTTTGTAACAATTGCTTCAGCCCTTACATTGGCTTTCTCTTGCCAGGTGCACTGATGCAAATAATGAGACAATCTAAAAAATTTTAATTAGTTAATTTACATTATATGTAGGTGAAATACAGATAATTATTCCATAAGCCTTTGCATTGTATTAACAGTAGACACTGAACTTTAGCTGTCTAGATAGCAAGTTGTTAGAAAAGTTTTGAAAAAACACTATGATAACTTAAAGTGAAATCGTAACTATTTTATATAAGCATATTTTTTTTATTCTTTTGGGAATTGAGTAGAACATTTTTCTGAAAGAGTATGGTCCTTTAGAGCCTTCTAAACTCAATGTACCTGAACAATGGCTTTCTATTGAATAAAAGCTGGCCCATGGTCTGTTTTAATTAACAGTATGCAGAAGAATGAATGCATGTATGTGTGGAGCTCTCAAGGAGTGAAACAAATTACCATGCTGTGAGATTTATCACTGATTACAGTTCTAAGTGTGCAGAGTAAGTTATGTCTGTTTGAATAAGACACTGAAGTAAGAATCTACTTTCTTTATAATTAGATTGATATACAGCATAATTCACTAAGTGGTAGTAATAAAATTACAAGGCCATGTAATAATTCATTTTGTGTTCATGCACCATGTCCAATTTTTCCATGTTAACCTTTAACCTGCACATCATCTTTCCCATTATTTATTTGTATAAACAAATGGAAATTTTGCTGTATTTTTAATTACCAAAGGGATTGCATATAATTACTTATGCAAGAATATGAATAACATTTAGGCTCCAAACACTTCTGTCATAAAGCAATAAAATATCCATATTAAACAATGAAAGACAACAATGACTGATATTTCAAAATAGATGCATGAAAGAATTCTTATTTGTACAAGTTTATAAAAATATTATATAACTTGAATGCATGAAAGTGTATAAAAATAAAGTAATATTAAAAAATGAATAACCATGTGGTGATGCTTATGAAACCGATGTTAGGACATTTTTGTGTGGGGTGCTGTAGGAGATGTTGAAATCACCAACTGTTCCCTGATGACCAATCTGTGTGTCTTTGACTGTGGATGCAGTGGTGGGTAGATGATCCCAAAATGCCAATTATCTGTTCACTTTATTATCCAATGAACAGAGCTCATGGAGATAGCACTTAGTAAACAGACAACATGACAGTTTCCACCTGCAATGTACCATTTTTATTCATATCTATTCACATAAAACCTCAGTGAAACACATAACTGAAGTGGAAACATTTACAAAAGAAAATTTTAGTGACTTTATTATCGATGTTACATTATAAGATGATAAGGAAGATACGTTCGAATTCCTGTGACAATGTGTGTCCCTTTCTTTACTCTAATAGAACAATAGGTTAGGAATTGTTATGTTCCATTCTTTCTGAATAATGATCAAAATAATTATGTACTTTAGATTGTTGGATTGTGGATTTTCAGTGTTTGTGGTTACAGTTTATATTCTCTCTTGTTTCTTTTTGAGACAAAAATCTCACCATATACCCCAAACTAGAACCAATTTTCTCTTCCCTTGCCTCTGCTTCTCTTCCATGTATTTCAGACCTGCATCAACACAACTGGTGCTAACACAGAATTTTGTTTTAATATTTATATGAGTTATGCTACTTAAACAATTGTGTTAATGCAAATATTTTATGTTTCAATTTACTTAAGTATAATGGAAGTTAATAAACAATTTACAGAGAAATTACAAAAATTACATGCTTCTTTGTGTTATCCTATATATACATCCAACTGCTTTTAAACCCTGAATTCTCCTTCTTTGTGTACTCAATATTTTTCTGAACTTACATGAAGTGTATATACCTGTAAAAATAATCACAGACAATACATGCATGTAGTTTTTGTTTATGTTACTTTACCCTCCCTAATATAACAAAGTATTTGCTTTATTAATTTTGTCTCTTTTCTTTGCAATTCTTCAGCCTGATGTCATTAGTATACATTGATAGGAATTAAAACTAATAATAAGTTTGATTCATAGTACAAATAAATTTCTAGTGATTATAATTAAGAAACTACACCAGTTCATACTTGACACAACTCTAGAGACATTCTGTTGATTGTGGCAAAAAATAACTTCTTTTTTAATTTCCCTAATTTCTTGTGGTTTCTATTTGGAGGAGGATAGTGTTAAAACTGCCGCCAAGACTCTATTAGGGGACTGCTGGGGCTTTAACTTATTAGATTGGACCTAACCTTATCAAATGAGCTTCTAACTAATGATTATACTCTAAAGACCACTTTTACACTAATTGGCTTTCCCTGTTTAATTGTTTTACAAAATTGATAATTTAGTAGAAATATAATAACCTTTAATCTTTTAGATAATTTGGCCCCTTTTAGGTTGGTCTTTAGGGTTCTCCTTAATAGAAATCAGAATGCATTGTCAGAAATTGGGTCTTACTTTTCAGCATGACTCATAAGCCCATTATGACTACATAAGGTTGTCTTGGGAGGTCTTGTTCTGGGTGCTTTAGTTTTCCTTCTGTATTTAAACACATAAGAACACTAGCACAAAAAGAGTAGACTTTTAAGTGGGGGTGGGGATGGGTGTCAGGTAATGTAGAACTGTTGAAAGTTTAAAAGCAAAAAACTAAGGTTTTTTCAGCCAAACAAATACCCATTACCTATTTTTCTTTTATTGTTAAATTTCCAGTGTAGAATAGTCAGTTTGCTCAGGGATGCTGCAGGGGGAAACGTGTTGCAGAACATGGACAAATGGTTTGACCAAAAGCAAGTTATAGTAGATTTATGCACATCGCACCCTAGAGGACAAGGTTTCTCTAGTAGTTCAGGAACTGCTTGTTCTTGCATGCCAAAGTTCTTGCACTGACATAGTGGGTTTTAGCCTTATCTCATTAGCATAGAGACCCCATAAACAGAGGCCCTATCCCTTTTGTAGAGGGTGCTGCAGGGCTGCCCTCTGTCTCTAAAAAATGTGCTTTCCTGGAATATCTAGCAATGCGGTACTGAGACAGATGAACTCAGCAATAGAAGCTGTGGCAAGTATTTCAGGACTCTTTGGCAATGCAGAGTTGTTTCATTAGGGTATATTCTAAAACCAGAAATGAACAATTCACCACGTTGAAGAGTAGCCAACAGCAAGATGATTTATGCTGTTTTTGAAAGAAAAAATTGTTTAATGAGTAATAGGATAAAAAATAATCAGCATGTTCAGTGTTTTATAGTATCTTCATTGAAATGTTGAAAGTTTCCATGTAGTGGGAAGAAGCAGAAACAAGAGTGGTCACTGAAGAGAAGCCTGAACGTAAGATTTATAGACAATTTTAGGTTATTCTTAAAACAATATATTTGTTGATTTATCATATATGATAATAAATATTTTTCAGTGCATCCAAAGGAATAACTGTAGTTCACAAGAGTGACTCAAATATTAAAATTGATTGACTATGCAACAAATTATTACCCTATATAATTTCTGTCAATATTCATTCTTTGCAAAAAGTCTAAACACACATTTTCTTTCTTTAGTCATTAATTTTCTCTAAGTGCTCAATTCTGTGTAGTATGCCTAGTTTCCAAACAATTTAATGTAGCCCTAAATTAAGAAAAAGCAATATCTAGGGTCATAAGATGCATGCAGACATGATTTAGGCATATTTGAATATTTCACAGTGTGTTCCACAGGGCACATCCCCCAAGATGCTCGGTCTCATCACAGGACCCAACAAATGCCATCAATAACAGAGAAAGTGAAGTTAATTACAGGTTCCTATTCAGAGTCCCTTTGCCACTGGTGGCCCATTATAATGAATCATTCTTCAAATTGAGAGGAGATTGACAGAAATTTTATAAACTTCTCAGTCCCCATGTCTTTTCTGTGCAATAAGTGCCTGCTGTACACTGGGAAAGTGATTAAATATCAATTTCACAGAAACCTGGGAATAATGTTTAAAAGACTAATGAGACACTATTTTTACTGCCGAGGTACTGTGACTGCCCCATGAGTCAGAAGAACGCCTGTCATTCTAATTAGTCATCATTTGGTCAGGTTTTATTTTTTTCTCCTTCTCTCTCCTTAGGTCCCTAATTGGGTATTTAAGAACTTTAAACTTAGTATCTCAGTGGGAGGAATGTTCTTAAAAATTCAGTAGAATTTCTGTGTCATAAATCTTTTTAGCTTTCTTATCAGAGGCAACACCAATTTTATCTGAAAAATATTATTTATAATAAATCTTTCTGCAACTTCCTATATTAATAATATATAACTTGCTTTACTAATATTATTTAAATATTTAAATTGGTGTTCTTTTATGCAAATTATGATATATATGATGATTGTTCCAGATGTTTTTTATCTATTACAGGAGTACAATATGACACTTGTAAAATAATTGCAGTAGAAACAGGTTATTTTTCTATCCTTTTTTTTTTAATTCCTTTTTACAGTTCAGTCTTTATACCCCTCCTGGTCTGACCTCTGGCCACTCCCCATTCCATATCCCCCTCCACTCTCCAAGAGGATGTCCCCACCTGCCAGCCTCCACCCCACCAGACTTCCCCACTTCCTGGGACCTCCAGTCTCTTGAGGGTTAGGTGCATCTTCTTTGACTGAACCCAGACCCAGTAGTCCTCTGCTGTATATGTGCCGGGGGCCATATGTCAGATGGTGTTTGCTGCCTGGTTGGTGGCTCAGTGTTTGAGAGATATGGGGTATTCGGGTTAGTTGAGACTGCTGCTCTTCCCGTGGGGCTGCCCTCCTCCTCAACTTCTTCCACTTTCCCCTTTTCAACCGCAGGGTTCCTATAAAATTATTTCTTTCACATTAATATAATCTGAACAATTAGTAAGATATTCTAACATTAAAGGGGTTTGTTTACCCTTACTCCAATATCACAAGAATTTTGCAAAAAAAAAAAGTTCTCAAGCTTGGCATTTTCATGGCTACAATGAAAACAGAGGCTGAGAAGTGATTTTGTAAAGATCTGCCCAGAAAGACATGAGCTTCAAACCATAAACACTTTGTAAATAACCATAATTTTCTGTTGTATATGATTAATTTATTTACAATCAGAGGAAGATGGACGAGCTCTAGTAAGTGACTTATTCTACTCTATCATCTAAGGTTTCAGGCTTTTTGTGTCTGGTACTGGCTTGTTCCTCCAACCTTGAGCCCACTTGGGTATACAAATTCCACTAGTGACAGAACAAAAAACTTGATAGATAAAATCTTAAAGAAGTTAGTTTTAAGATTTTTATACAAAATTATTCTGGCCTATTTATTGAATCACATATAAATTTATTTACAAGGATGTTCTTTAAATATCCATTGTTTTGTTCTATTCTTGAAGGTCTTTTAAAAATTCATTGAGTGAAGATTAAAAATGCTGGGACCTCATGAAACTGAAAAGCTTTTGTAAGGCAAAGAAGATTTTAAATAGGACAAAACAGGAACCTACAGATTACAATAAGCCTCTTCACTAACCACACATATTTTAGAGAACTAATATCCAAAATATATTAAGAACTCAAGAAGATCGTCTCCAAAAATTCGAACAACCCAATCAAAAACATGAGGTATAGAGATAAACAGAATTCACAATAGAGGAACATCAAATGACTGAGAAGCACTTTAAGAAATGTTCTAAGGGGGCTGGAGAGATGGCTCAGCGATTAAGAGCACCCACTTTCTCTTCCAGAGGTCCTGAGTTCAATTCCCAGCTACCACATGGTGGCTCACAATCATCCATAATGGGATCTGATGCCCTCTTCTGGTGTATCTGAAGACAGCTAAAGTGTACTCATATGTGAAATAAATAAAATCTTTAAAATCTTTAAATAAATAAATCTTTAAAAAAAAAGAAAAGAAATGTTCTAAGTCCTTAATGATCAGGGAAATAAAAATCAAACTGACCCTGAGATTCCACCTATACCAATCAGAATGGCCAACTTCAAAAACTTAGGTGACAGCACAGGTTGGTGAGGATGTGGAGAAAGAGGAACACTCCTCCATTGCTGGTAGGATTGCAAACTGATTTCACACACTCTGGAAATCAGTGTGGAGGTGTTTAGAAAATTTGAAATAGATCTACTTAACAACCCAGTCATAACCACTCTTGGACTTATATCCAAAAGATGTCCCACCATCCCACAGGGGCACATGCTCCACTATGTTTATAGTGATCTTATCTGTGATAGCCAGAAGCTAAAACCAACCCAGAATCCAACAAGGGAAGAATGAATACATAAAATGTGGTTAATTTACACATGGAATATTTTCATGCAAATGGGTGGAACTAGAAAATATCATACTGTGTGGGGTAACTCAGACTCAAAAGGACATGTATGGTATGTATTCTTTAACAAGTGGATATTAGCCAAAACGATGATGGATCCAATCCATACAACTTAAGAAAGTTAACAAGCAGAAGGGCACAAGTGACGATGCTTCGATGTTAGTTGACAGGGAGAAGAGAGCACTCATGGAAGGCAGAGGGAGGGAGGGAGAACTGGGAGAGAGAGGTGATCAGGGAGGGGAACATGATCTGGCATGAATAGAGAAACAGGAGAGAAACCCTGAGGGCCAACAGAAAGAATGGAAATATGCAATCTTTGGGGTTGGGAGGGTGTGTGGGGAGGGCTTTCTAGAAAGTACCAGAGACCTGGGAGGTGAGAGACTCTCAGGACTCAAAAGGAGGGGTCTTAGAGCAATTGCTAACAATGGAGAGAGGGAATTTATAGAATCCACCTCCAGCAGAAAGTCAGGGTATCAAGTGAGGGATAGGCTTGCCATCCCACAGTCAAATTTTCAAACCCAGAATTGTTCCTGCATAAAAGTACTGCAATGACAAAAATGGAGAAGAGACTAAGGAAAGGCAGTTCATGACAAGACCAATTTGTGATCCATTTCTTGGGATGACACCAAGGGCTCACACTATTTCTTTTTTTTGTTTTTAATTTATTTTTCTTAGATATTTTATGTATTTACATTTCACATGTTATCCCCTTCCCCCTGCTCCGATACTGCCTCCCACTCCCCCTGCTTCTATGAAGATGCTCCCACTCCCACCCACGTACTCTCATCTCAACACCCTAGCATTCCCCTACACTGGGGAAATGAGCCTTCACAGGACCAACGGCTTTTCCATCTATTGATGCTAGACAACTATTTCTAATACTATGGTGTGTTTACAGACAGGTGCCTATCAGGGCTGTCATCCAAGAGGAAAAACATGTAGCTGACTGAGACAGATGCAGATACTTAAAACCAACCATTGGCTGAAGTCAAGGACCCCTGTGGTCGAATTATGAAAATGCTAGATGAAGCTAAGGAGGAGTGTGACCCCATAGGAGGACCAGCAGTCTCAACTAAGCTAGACTCCTGAGATCTCTCATCCACTGAGACACCAGCCAGGCAGCATACAGGAGCAGTCCCAAGGCTCCAGAAAAACATACAGCAGGAGATTGCCTGGTCTGGTTTCAGAGATTTGAGGCCTCAGGGAGTGGGGAGAACTGCCAGGGGTTTGGAGAAAACATCTGCTTGAAGACAGGGAGAAGGAGGAATAGGATGTGTAACTGTAGGAAAGATAGAGGGACCAGAAGTGGGTAATGGCTGGACTGTAAAAAAAATTAAAGTAATAAAAAAATAGTAAAAAAAAAAAAAAGTAAGAAAGAAAGATTCCAGGAATGACTTTCTCCATTCTAAAACAAGCAAATAAACAAACACAAAAGCAAAACAAACAAAGACACAAAAAATATAAGAAGGCCAAAGAAGCTTAACACCAGTGAAATCTTGTCAAGCTTTTACTTGGGACATTTCTTTATATCCATCCCTTTGGCCTGTTTCCACTCTTCCTTTCTTGACAGCATAGACACAGGCATGGGCCAATAGAAATATTTATAGTGTGCTCTGTGCTCAGTTATATGTGTCTTCCAGGAAGGAGAGTTGAAAGTTCATTCCCAGAGCTGAACTCTTTCAGCATCACTTTCATACTAAACATTACCTTATTTCTATTCTCTTCAAAGACAACTCTAAATCTAAAAATATCCACTCAGAGAATATGTGAATCCAGCTTAACTTTAAAAACACAGAAAACTAAATACTGCATTGAAATATAGAAATGAGTATGCCTATAGCCCTCATTTAAACTTTCAGTGAAAATAATAATTGCACAAGTCTAAATTCATTAATCATTAAGATATTATAATTAAGTCTCTCTGTTCAGAGTGATCATAAAAGCTTATGATGAGAAAACAGGTAACATTTTCTAGTAAGAAAACTAAATCTGTGAATTAAATAGTAATGGAAAAATTTCATGGTAATATTAAAGATAGAAAAATTGTACCTATAAATACATTGGACCCCATATTCACGTGAGATCATGCTAGGTATTTTTCAGCTTTGTTTCATGTCCTAGAACATATTAATTCTGTAATAGGGCACGCTGTTGAAGGATAACTTTAATGTCAGCAATCCACTTTCAGTTTTTCTTCTTGGTTTCTGTTCATTTTAGGAAATTATATCATTCACATATTTACTTGTATGCAGATATACATTAACACACACACACATATACACATACATACACATATCAAACTTGTGTACTTGTAAGCTGTTAGATTTTCTTCAATGTGTTATCATTGTAAATAGTAGATTAAATAAGACACAAGAAACACATATTCTAATATATCTTGTATTCCTACTAGTTTTTATGTTATAACAGGTTCAAAGGAACAATCTACTGAACTGTATTCAATGTTCGAATGTAGAGCTGCAATCCAGCATAAAAATCACCTTTCCCTTGAATGATCTCATATGATAATTTTATAAAATTTCAAACTACTTAAATTTAAATCAGTGCTATTTAAACACACATATACACACACAAACACGTTCAACTGAGAAGATTGACATCACTTTGGCCAATACATTTCATAGGTTTATATTACATCGGTTTTGATGTCTAAGCCTATGATCGCCATGAAGAGAAAAATATCCTAGAAATTTTCAATCAATCATTTAGTTTCAGTGTTTATAGTATGTTTTCTTGAATGAGTTGAACTCAATAATAATAACATGTAATCTCAAATGCTCCATAAATATCAGAAAATGGTGAAATAATTCGTTTTATTTCTCCTGTACCAATGTAAGCCATCTTTTGCTTAAAATTTGGAGAAATATTGCAAGTTTATTCATTTTTCAGAATGTTAGGATTTCCTAGCATACAGACTCAATTAATTGAATCAAATCTACTTAATAAGGAATTGCTTAAGACAGGAATTGCATCCTCACTGATGTGAATCGGTGGTGATTAACTTACTAATGGAGTTGATAAGAGGGATATATTTTAGAAGTTAGTTTCAATTTACAAATAACATAGATTTAATTGCTTTCATGTTCATTACAGTAAATGAATATCTCTTATAGAGCATACAAATTTTCATGTACTATTTAGAGATACAAAATTATTATTTTTTTTAAAAAATGAAATTTGGTAAATCATCAGACATATACTGACATAAAAGAGAAATGTTTAACTAAAATTTCCATTCATATAACCAACAATTTATTGTGTTCTATAGGTAGTTTCTAACTCATGATTATTATTTCACAAATTGTTTGATCAAGAGAAAAATAAATAAAACATCTATCAAGAAATGATTAACACTTAAAGATTTAGAATATATTTTATACACAGAAAATAATTCCTTTCATATACATTTTCATATGTTAATCATTTCCAGGTATAACAGAATCATATTTTCTTGAAGTAATGTTAAATATTTTATGATTAGCAACTAACAAGGGACAATAAGAATTTAAAAAAGGGTACATGTGTGGTTTGTGACTGAGAGCTGATCATTGCTGAATGTTCCAATTCAGCATCTCTTTTGTCTGCATACTCTTCAAAAAATGCAATCAAGATACCCTAATCACTTTAGCATTCTTACAGTTACTTGTAAATGTACAATATATTATAAACAGATGTTCAGCTCAGCAGGAAGTCTCATTAAAGACCTGGAATCCTGACCCATTCCAGAAAATGTGTAGCATCTGGCTTGTTCAAAATAGAACTACTTCCATATATTCATCCATAGAATGGTACTCCTGTGTGCTCAGAGAGTGTGACTCACTTTTCTGGGGATGACTTAACTCAACTCAAATGTTCCTCATGAGAAATAACTTGGAAGAAATGTCAGTGGAAATACATAAAATGGAGAAAATAGCACAACGTGTCAATACCAGGACTGGCAGAAGGATTTTCTTAATTTCAAGTTTGGAGTCATGACTGACATTGTGAGGATACTGCATTTTATTTCAAGCCTGAATCCCACAGAATTGGACAATTTTTTGAATAATTGGTTATGTTATTGTTATTATCAAATCTACAGATTTCTTTAGTGTACAATTAGTAATGTTTTAACTTGGAATTTTCAAAATGTCTCTTAGGTATTCATTCCTAAAACTATGGAATGTTTTTCCCTGAAATGTGTTTTAACCAGTCTTACACATCAGAAAAAAATAAAAAATCAACAGTGCAGCAATTCTTCCATTCTATTTATTTATTTCTATACTATTGGATTGTTATTGCATTGTATATAGAGCATAAAATTGCATTTGAAGATACTCTATGACTTGTCCTCTGGAGTAGTATTCTTTTTAAAAATTCATTTACTTATTCATATTACAGCACAATATCATCCCAGTACTCCCTCATGCCAGTCCTCCTCCCCTTGTGCCTGTCCCGTCGCTTTTGAGAAGAGGTGAAACCAAATGGGGGCTACCACCCCTCCCCACCTTCACGCTACTCCCTCTCCACAGCACACATCAAGTTGCTACAGAACTAGGCATATCCTTTCCCACTGAGGTCAGACACAGATTTCAATTTAGGGGTTCAGGATCCACAGGCAGGCAGAAAGGCAACAGGCTCAAGGATGGCCTCTGGTCCAGTTGTTAGGGAACATGAATGAAGACCAAGCTGAACTTCTGCCACATATGCACAGGGGACTTAAGGTCAATGCATGCTTGTTCTTGGGTTTGTGATTCAGTCTCTGCAAACCCCCAAGGCTCCAGGTTAGTTGGCTGTGTTAGTCTCATTGTGGAGTCCCTGTCCTTTTTGGGCTCCTCATCCTTCTCCCAAATCTACAGAAAGATTCCCTGAGCTCTATTTAATGTTTAGATGTTAGTCTCTACATCTCTTTCCATTGCCTGCAGGGTGGAACTTCTCAGAGGACAGTTATGGTAGGTTCCTGACTGCAGGCATAACAGAGTATCATTAATAATGTCAGGGATTCTTTTTTCCATTGAATGGTTTTGGCTCCTTTGTCAAAAATCAGGTGCCCATAGGTGTGTGGGTTCTTTCTGGGTCTTCATTTCTGTTCCATTGGTCTATCTGTCTGTCTCTGTACAAATACCATGCAGTTTTTATCACTATTGCTCTGTAATACTGCTTGAGTTCAGGGATAGTGATTCCCCCTGAAGTCCTTTTATTGTTGAGAATAGTTTTAGCTATCCTGGGTTTTTTGTTATTCCAGATGAATTTGCAAATTGTTCTGTCTAACTCTTTGAAGAATTGGATTGGTATTTTGATGGGGATTGCATTGAATCTGTAGATCGCTTTTGGTAAAATGGCCATTTTTACTATATTAATCCTGCCAATCCATGAGCATGGGAGATCTTTCCATCTTCTGAGGTCTTCTTCAATTTCTTTCTTCAAGTCTTGAAGTTCTTGTTGTACAAATCTTTTTACTTGCTTGGTTAAAAGTCACACGAGGTACTTTATATTATTTGGGTCTATTATGAAAGATTATACGTTTCCCTAATTTCTTTCTCAGCTTGTTTCTATTTTATGTAGAGGAAGGCTACTGATTTATTTGAGTTAATTTTATACCCAGCCACTTTGCTGAAGTTGTTTATCAGCTTTAGTAGTTCTCTGGTGGAACTTTTGGGATCACTTAAATATACTATCATATCATCTGCAAATAGTGATATTTTGACTTCTTCTTTACCAATCTGCATCCCCTTGATTTCCTTTTGTTGTCTGATTGCTCTGGGTAGAACTTCAAGAACTATATTGAGTAAGTAGTGAGAGAGTGGGCAGCCTTGTCTAGTCCCCGATTTTAGTGGGATTGCTTCAAGTTTCTCTCCATTTAGTTTAATGTTAGCAACTGGTTTGCTGTATATGGCTTTTACTATGTTTAGGTGTGGGCCTTGAATTTCTATTCTTTCCAGGACTTTTATCATGAAGGGGTGTTGAATTTTGTCAAATGCTTTCTCAGCGTCTAATGAAATGATCATGTGGTTTTGTTCTTTCAGTTTGTTTATATAATGGATCACGTTGATGGTTTTCCGTATATTAAACCATCCCTGCATGCCTGGGATGAAGCCTACTTGATCATGGTGGATGATTGTTTTGATGTGCTCTTGGATTCGGATTGCCAGATATTATTGAGTATTTTTGTGTCCATATTCATAAGGGAAATTGGTCTGAAGTTCTCTTTCTTTGTTGGGTCTTTGTGTGGTTTAGGTATAAGAGTAATTGTGGCTTCATAGAAGGAATTCGGTAGTGCTCCATCTGTTTCAATTTTATGGAATAGTTTGGATAGTATTGATATGAGGTCTTCTATGAAGGTGTGATAGAATTCTGCACTAAACCCATCTGGACCTGGGCTCTTTTTGGTTGGGAGACCTTTAATGACTCCTTCTATTTCCTTAGGAGTTATGGGGTTGTTTAACTAATTTATCTTTTCCTGATTTAACTTCGGTACCTGGTATCTGTCTAGGAAATTGTCCATTTCCTGCAGATTTTCAAGTTTTGTTGAATACAGGCTTTTATAGTAAGATCTGATGATTTTTTGAATTTCCTCTGAATCTGTAGTTATGTCTCCCTTTTCATTTCTGATTTTGTTAATTTGGACACACTCTCTGTGTCCTCTCGTTAGTCTGGCTAAGGGTTTATCTATCTTGTTGATTTTCTCAAAGAACCAACTTGTGCTGGTTCAACTGGAGGTCAACATGTAGAAGAATGCAAATCGATCCATGCTTATCACCCTGTACAAAGCTTAAGTCCAAGTGGATCAAGGACCTCCACATCAAACCAGATACACTCAAACTAATAGAAGAAAAAATGGGGAAGCATCTCGAACACATGGACACTGGAAAAAATTTCCTGAACAAAACACTAATGGCTTATGCTCTAAGATCAAGAATCGACAAATGAGATCTCATAAAACTGCAAAGCTTCTGTAAGGCAAAGGACACTGTGGTTAGGACAAAACGGCAACCAATAGATTGGGAAAAGATCTTTACCTATCCTACAACAGATAGAGGGCTTATATCCAAAATATACAAAGAACTCAAGAAGTTACACTGCAGGGAGACAAATAACCCTATTAAAAAATGGGGTTCAGAACTAAACAAAGAATTCACAGCTGAGGAATGCCGAATGCCTGAGAAACACCTAAAGAAATTTTCAACATCTTTAGTCATCAGGGAAATGCAAATCAAAACAACCCTGAGATTTCACCTCACACCAGTGAGAATGGCTAACATCAAAAACTCAGGTGACAGCAGATGCTGGCGAGGATGTGGAGAAAGAGGAACACTCCTCCATTGTTGGTGGGATTGCAGACTGGTACAACCATTCTGGAAATCAGTCTGGAGGTTCCTCAGAAAATTGGATATTGAACTGCCTGAGGATCCAGCTATACCTCTCTTGGGCATATACCCAAAAGATGCCCTAACATATAAAAAAGACACGTGCTCCACTATGTTCATCGCAGTCTTATTTATAATAGCCAGAAGCTGGAAAGAACCCAGATGCCCTTCAACAGAGGAATGGATACAGAAAATATGGTACATCTACACAATGGAATATTACTCAGCTATCAAAAACAACGAGTTTATGAAATTCGTAGGCAAGTGGTTGGAACTGGAAAATATCATCCTGAGTGAGCTAACCCAATCACAGAAAGACATACATGGTATGCACTCACTGATAAGTGGCTATTAGCCCAAATGCTTGAATTACCCTAGTTGCCTAAAACAAATGAAACTCAAGACGGATGATCAAAATGTGAATGCTTCACTCCTTCTTTAAAAGGGGAACAAGAATACCCTTGGCAGGGAAGAGAGAGGCAAAGATTAAAACAGACACAGAAGGAACACGCATTCAGAGCCTGCCCCACATGTGGCCCATGCATATACAGCCATCCAATTAGACAAGATGGATGAAGCAAAGAAGTGCAGGCTGACAGGAGCCGGATGTAGATCTCTCCCGAGAGACACAGCCAGAATACAGCAAACACAGAGGCGTATGCCAGCAGCAAACCACTGAATTGAGAATAGGACCCCCGTTGAAGGAATCAGAGAAAGAACTGGAAGAGCTTGAAGGGGCTCGAGACACCATATGTACAACAATGCCAAGCAACCAGAGCTTCAGGGACTAAGCCACTACCTAAAGACTATACATGGACTGACCCTGGACTCTGACCTCATAGGTAGCAATGAATATCCTAGTAAGAGCACCAGTGGAAGGGAAGCCCTGGGTCCTGCTAAGACTGAACCCCCAGTGAACTAGATTGTTGGGGGGGCATGGGGGAGGATGGGAGGGAACACCCATAAAAGAAGGGGAGGGGGAGGGGATGTTTGCCGAAACAGGGAAAGGAATAAACCTAAAATGTATATCTGAAATACTCAAGTTAATAAAAAAAAAAAAAAAAAAAAAGCTAACGTCAGGTTGGGGAGGTGGGAAGGGGCATAGTTTGGGAAGGTGAATACCCTTATGGAAGAAGAAGCAGGGGATGAGATGGAGGCTTATGGACAGGAACCCAGGAAAGGGAATAACATATGAAATGTAAATAAAAACATTCAATAAAATATATAATAAAAATTCACTCAGACTTTAAAAAAATAAAGGTTATTCCTCAAGGAGGAGGGTCTCAGGTCAAATCAAGGGTCGTTACTCCAAGTACTGTGTCCAGTGCATGGTGTCATTTCAATAGGGACTTACTTTCAAATTCAGGGGCAACAAAGGGTAATGGCAATAAATCATGTTGATTTGCGTATCTTTTGGACTCACCTGAAAATGGGAATTTCTCATGACTGGTGCTGTGTGAGGTTTTATGGCTCTGAGGGGGAACATTATTGCCCCAAGTGGTATAACTTCATTGCAAGTATTCAGATATAGTTACATTCTTCCAGATGTAGACATCTAATTTTCCACACACCATTTGTTAAAGAAACTATGTCTTCTCTAATGTACATTTTTGTCAACTTTGTCCAATATAATATGGCTAATGTTTATGTTCTCTCATTCTTGGGTTTTTAATCTTGTTACATTAGTCTACATGTCTGTTTTGGTGCAGTGGCATACTGCTTTTATCATTATGGCTTTATAGTATATTTTGAGATCTCAAATGACAATCATTGAGCACTGATTATTGTGTTCAGAATTTAAAGTGTTCATTATATAGTTATTTTACCTCTGAAGTCAGGATATTCATTGATACTTATTTTCCTTAAAGGTAATGTGAATGTAGATGGAATTTGTAGCAGTAGTAGGTTAGCCTGAGTTCCTCACTGTCAGCCCAAATATTCTGAATTCTCAAATGAAGGATGGACACACACACACACACACACACACACACACACACACACACAGAGAGAGAGAGAGAGAGAGAGAGAGAGAGAGAGAGAGAGAGAGAGAGAGAAAGAGAGAGAGAGAGAGAGAGAGAGAGAGAGAGCATTTTTTTTCTGTATCCAATCCTTTGTTGAAGGACATCTGGGTTCTTCCCAGCTTCTGGCTATTATAAATAAGACTGCTATGGACATAGTGGAGCATGTCTTTTTGTTATATATTAGTGCATCTCTTGCATGTACGCCCAGGAGTGTTATATCTCAGTCTTCAAGTTGTACTATGTCTAACTTTCGGAGGAAGCACAAGACTATATTTAAATGAGAGTGTGAATTTTTAGTCTTTCACAATTTTTGTATTTTTCTGTGTGTGATGTGACCTAGTGATGTGGATTTCTTTTATGGATTCTGTGACTCAGTAGGTTAACCAAGAGCAGAGAGTATGTGTACTGGATTGTGCCTGAAGGTTGGGTTTGGTGTGGATAAGATAAAGTTAGGTGGCAACAGAAGCTAGAATAGCTTGTAGAGTATCTCTCATGGTCCAATACTGGAGGTTGTGGGAAACGTGTATGGATCTAATTAAACTAAGACTAGATATTTACTGTGGGATGTAGGCTAGGTCTGAAGACTGGTGAGGGTACATAGAGGACACAGTCAGGTGAACTCATCAGGTCGGGCCCTGTTACAGGATGCTTAGGATCAGGCTAGGCAGAGAACAATGGATTACTTCTTAAAAGAAATAATATATAAATATTGCTTGATAGCACACTTTAAAACTCTGCTTGGGAATATTTGTAACAGGCAAAAGCAACTGTAATTAGAGTGTCTTAAATGTAATAAAATTTCTAAATTAGATAATCATAGGCTTGTTGAAATAAACAAAAATAAAACTATTGAGGATTATAAATCATGTAATTTCCATGAGCTCGTAATGTGTACTCTGGGGACTAGAAAAATGAAGGGTAGTTAAAAATATTAGCTGATCTTCTGGAATATCCATATTTGAGGCTCACCGTTCACATGATATCTAACAACTGGAGTCACTAATTCCAAGTTCAGTGTATCCAATACCCTCTTTTAGCCTCTGCTTTCAATAGGCATGTTCATGCCAGGAAAACAATCATCATTATCATCATTGTTGTCATCATCACCATCATCGTCGTCATCGTCTTCATCATCATCATCATCATCATCATCTTCCCCATCATCGACACATTTGACATAAGTGGAAAATACAAGTGACTATTACTTTCTATGTGTGATTGACTTGGGACACATTCATGAAGCTGGTAGTAGGAAGATGAGAAATTTTCCTATTTCTCTCTCAGTTTAATTTGAATTTCCCCAAGTTTTCATGAGCAAATGTTAGTGAATAAGCCATAATTTTCTGCAGCACACTTTTGTCAGTTTAAATACAGAAAACGTTAGAGAGCCACTGTACTCTATCAAAATAAAATGAATAAACCATGAAGCTGCAGGATAATTTTGTGCCCTTTTCAGAAAACTCATTTCTGAATGTAATCTAGGCCTCAAAAAGTGTTACAATTCCAAAGATTGTTCTGTTTAGGATACTTACAATATTCTAACAGCATTTTACTATGAATTGTCTTTCCAAGGTTTGAAAGAATAAGTTCAGTTGGACTCCTCGTACATGTAATCTTCTATCAGACAAAATTTTGAGCTTAGCAAATGTAAATAGAACAGCATTTCTCAATGATGAAGCCCAAAGCACAAACTGAAGAAACAACTAGGAGAGTCTATATAAACTACATTTTTTTCTTCTTGCTTTTCTAAAGTCACATACCATAAATCCCACTGGAGTACGCATGCAACGTGTGTGTGTGTGTGTGTGTGTGTGTGTGTGTGTGTGTGTGTGTGTGTGTGTGCTGGTTGTGGGAATAGTTAAGAGGATAACTTAAGTTTTTCTTATTTTACATCATTCACTTACTTAAATATGTGCTTGCTTTGCTTAATATTTACTTGATTTAGCCAAGTGAGAAAGATAACTCATAAGGTCAACCTGACTTTTAGTCATTCACTAAATCATATCTATGTATTCAAAAATAATTGTCTATCTATCTGTCTGTTTATCTATCATCTATCTATCACCTATACCTTTATCTACCTAACTACCTCTCCCTCATACATTTCATCATTTCCTCCAAAATAATCATCTTTTGAGATGGCCGGTTATAATTTTACCAAAAAACTTTTGTCTACTAAGGTTGAAAGTATTCCTCCTTTTTCTCTAACCACACTCTTGTTCAGGTAGTATATTATGTTGACCAATTAAACAAATGGTTCCTTATTATGTCAGTATCTTCTATGTCTCAGTCTAATTCTATATTGTTGTTTCTGTGTGGGTTTAAAACCTAAAGGTCACACTTAGTTTACTAGGCTGTTATTCCCTTTTATATTCATGAATGATGTGCTATTTTGAGATTTATTTCAAGGAATGGGGCACAACAAAAGCGGGTTTAGAAGACAGATGGCAAGAGGCTGTATAGGTAATAATCTTAAGCCAAATTTTTGGGAACAAAAAAGAAATGTTGATTAATATAGAACAAAGAAATGCAAGAGAATGAAAAGGTTACAATTTAAGTTATGTTAAAATATGGGTTAATATCAATGCAATGAAGACTAACTTTACAATACCTATGGTTCAATAAAAGTTTGCAAAGGAAGAAATCAATAGTCCTACACAGCTCTGACACCTGTGAATCATGACATTGCTTATCATGTTAAGATAACCTAAAGGATTCAGTAATGACATAACTTGAGAGATAAATATAAGTTCTCTAATTGGACATAAGACCTGCTCAAAAGATTGATATCATGCCTGGTACTGGAAACCTGGGTCAAATACCCAGGGTTAGTGATAGCCATGTATTTTAGAAGAGAACCTAAAAATATCACTTTACTAAATCAACATACTCCTTAACTACATTGTAGCTGTCATTATACACACAGATAAGCATAACTTCTCACCCTTCAAGGAAAATGCTCTTGTCAGCATATTGAGGCAATACATAAAACTGATAATCAGTGAAAACACAGAGTTGTGGATCTCAGTCCCAAAAGATACAGATACAGCACAGCTCTTATATGTAAGGCTTAGGGATCATTAAAAAAGAAGGGACAAAAAGATTTTAAAAGCCAGAGGAAGACAGAGTTTGCTGTGAGATGTTTCTTGCAAGAATGTCAGCAGCTCTATGCAGAAGTCTCACCAATATGATTGCCCAAAAATGAGCTGGATAAGGACAATAATAAGCATGCTAAAATGAATGTGGAAGATCCAGTTGGCCTCAACCCTGCACACAAAGTACTGCAAGCAACAAACAAATTCTGAGAGTGGGGAAAATACTCTCTTCCATTTCAGATCACATTGATTATCCAAACCCTTTGAACAGCAAAGAAAACTTGAACACAAGCATGCACGCATGTACGCATACATGCAAGCAATAGTATACAAAATGAAGAAAGGTATACTTACAAATTAAGAAATATACATATCCACATATACACATATACATGCATACATGATATATATATACATATACACATATGCTTTTGTAAATATACACATATGCATATATTCATATAAACATATACACATGTAAATGTATATACAAACAGATGTATTCACATATACATATCTATATACATACACATACACACATACCATATACATACAAATATGCATACATGTACATATTCACACATATACATATATTTATTACAATCTTTGCTTTGAAATTGTATCATTGAGGAAAAGGAAGTAGACCAATTTGAAGAGCAAACCAGGATATCTGCTTTGAGATATTGTTGTCTGTATATGTCAGGGAACCTACAATCATGAAATCTCAAAAATGTGACTGCCTGAACAATATTGACATAATGACAACAATAGTTGACATGGTAACATGGATAAGAGAAATTTTATAATGTTATAAGTTTTTTTCTATAGAGAAGAACACTGGCTGCTGAGAGTGGGAAAGTGGGTCTTCTCAAGTGATAAGCTTCCTGATAGGTTATCCAATATCATGTTCAAGATTATACAAACTATATGGGAATGGCACACACACACACACACACACACACACACACACACACACACACACAATGGAGCCAGAAGAAAGTCAGTCATAGGACAGAAACTGTGCAAATTATGTATATACATTATTTATGCACATAATTCTCAAACATAAATACATTAAAAATTAAGTAATAAAATTTTCACTTTTAATGAATATAATGCAATCCCAATATATTCAGATTTTTACTCCTTTACTTGTTTCATGTTAATTCTTCTTTAAACTCAAAGAATACAAAACATTATAGAATGCTAAGTTTACAGAACGGTCTAAAGACTGAGACAACTGGATCAATTGCTAACTTTGAAACAACCAGGAAATGAAAAAGTAAAATATTTAAAATGTGAAGTTAAAATGCAATTATCTACAAATGTAAAATATCATAACGAAATTTTATTTTCTATGTTGAATAAAAATGATTGATGGCAACTTTAAATATGAGATATGTAACAAGTCTATATATCAGTTTTAATGACAGTCTTGCATGTACACCCAGAATTGTATAGCAGGAAACAGAAGTATATTACATATATTCTAAGTCTTAGCAGGTCAAGAGCTTGTGTACAGTGGGTATTTCTGTCAGAGATTCACAGATAATAGTATTGTCAGCACAGACCAATAAATTAGAAAGATTTCAAGTTCCCCATTCTCACAGGTAGTCTTTCTGACAAGATCTTACAGTATGCCAATCTGAATTTAGGTTGATAGTTCATTCATGATACTTCTGAAGTATACTATGTTTATTGTTGCATAAAAAGTCATTAAATTTCTTTTTCATAGAAATAGTTTCTGTAGCCCATTTTCTAGAGTGATATCAGTGTCTTGCAGCCCTAATGTATACTACTTGCTAAAATTTCTGTCTGTAAATATTGACCTCATTGTTCCCATCATACCTAATAGTACATCTCTGATTTCTGGTTGTGTCTCTCTGAACATCTGACACCCTGATCCTACAACTCTGATTGATACTGCCATTGGGCTTCTCAGAAAGGCATCCTACTCCCTCTTGTTGACAATGTGCTAGTGATACATAAATAATAGATAGTGTTGTAAATACTGCTGACAAGTCAAATGGCATTGGTCATGAGAATAAAGAGGTTAACTTTCTAAAGAACAAGAAAATTGCTGGTAAGAAAGCTGATTCAGCCTTTGACTCCTCAATTAATTTTTTAAAGACAGAAGTGTCACCAAACCCAAGAGATCAGAGAGCTAAAGTCTTCACTCTAGTTCAATAAAAAAGAAATGAAAGCAAACAAAAGCTTGATAGCAAAAATCTGCTTGGTAAAGGATGCCCCACCAATCTCATGCCTAGTATTGAAAAAGTTGTATGTTCACAGAAGCAACAAAAACACTAAAACTTATCCTTAGCCTTTGGCATTTTTACCAAGGGAGATAAGATAATGAAATCTCATTGAATTCTATTTTTCTCCTTGAGAAATGTTTTTCTATGAACATTACATAAAGATTCTGTATTTTCAATTTGCTCTTATGGTACATGTTCTCAAAACTTTAAAAATTGCAAAGAAACTTTGAGCAATGCTTCGCTCTCAGTTTTATACTCCTGTCATAGATTGGAGAAAAGAACATATTTCTAAGTAGAGAAATGTAAATAAATATGATTAAATATTTACAAAATATTTTGGCATTTTGAATGTATTAACAGCTGTAGCAATTATACCAATTATTGCCATATATTAGAAATTCAGAACAATAATTGTTACCAGAATGTATAGAATCAAGTTTGTACTTTAAAAATTGCAAGTTGCACTGTAAATAATTTTAAACATTAGCTTAAACCTATTTTTGCATGTTATTTTTACTGTAATTAATATATTTACTAAATATGTTAAAAAGTATTTAGAATTTCAATTTTTATTTATGCAATTTACCAGTTCTTTTTTGTTTTAAGCTTGTCAGAATTTTGACTTTTGTATTAAATGTCTTTTTTATTGTGTTATTACTTCTTATTCATATATTTTAGCATTTATTTAGTATTGAATATTTTAAATCTTTTTTTTTTTGGTTCTTTTTTTCGGAGCTGGGGACCGAACCCAGGGCCTTGTGCTTCCTAGGCAAGGGCTCTACCACTGAGCTAAATCCCCAACCCCGAATATTTTAAATCTTATTCTAAAATGTTAGCCAAAATATTTTAAATATAAACGTAAGACTTTTGTCATATTAAATGACTAAAAAATAAAGACTATAACATCAGTATTTTTGATTCTTATTAGTCCTTTGAGAGTTTTCTACAGTATAATTTGATCTTAACACCTCTCTCTTGCAGTTCTTCACATATTTCGCTGTTTTCTCTACTCACCAAACTTTTTAACCTTTAAAACAAACATAGAAATGAAGAAACAAAGACTCAAGACAAATTCATGCTACCAAAGAGCTGCAATTTTAGAGAAAACTCTCTCCTTTTTCTCCCAGTTAACATAAGCAGTCAATAGTTTCATGGTTAGCACTGAGATTTCATGTCCAACACCAATTTTCACACTGAGGTTTGGTCTGGTTTTAACAAAGGTTTTGTATGTGCTGAAACAACTTCTATGCTCTGTTATGTCAAGAAGACTTTGTTTGCTTATAGTTATCTACTTCCTCTGCCTCTAAACTGATTACATCCTCCCTTGTGTAACAACCTCTGAGTCTTGAAAGAAAGAAGTATGCTATATGGCTTCCATTTAAGGATGAGTATTCTGTAATTTCTTATTTTCTGAATCTAGAATAACTATAGGTATCTGTGTCACTATTGTGAATAGCCTTTCTTTTGTTCCTCTCAGAAACATGTCCTCCTTAAGGAAGAAAGCTGACTTCTGGATTCAGGAAGCCAGTGATATATACCATTAAGAAGTTGAGAAAGTTGATTGCTTTCAACAAGATGACTAGTTTTAGTATATCAATTCTGGCAGTTCATGAGCATGGGAGAGCTTACCATATTCAGATATCGTCTTTGATTTCTTCCTTCAGAGACTTGAAAGTCTTGTCATACAGATTTTTTACTTGCTTGGTTAGAGTCAGATCAAGGTATTTTATAATTATTTGTTACTATTGTGACGTGTACTGTTTCCCTAATTTCATTCTCAGCCTGTTTTTCATTTGAGTAGAGGAAGGACACTGATTTGAGTTAATTTTATACCCAACCAATTTGCTGAAGTTGTTTATCGGGCTTAGTTCTCTGGTGGAACTTTTGGGGTCACTTAACTATACTATCAAATCTTCTGCAAATTGTGATATTTTAACTTCTTCTTTTCAAATTTGTATCCCTTTGACCTCCTATTGTTGTCTGATTGCTCTGGCTAGGAATTTGAGTATTACATTGAATAAGTAGGGAGAGAGTGGCAGCCTCATCTAGCCCCTGATTTTAGTGGGTTTACTTCAAATTTCTCTCCATTTAGTCTGATGCTGGCTACTGGTTTTTCATAGATTGCTTTTACTATGTTTAGTTATGGATGTTGAATTCCTGATCTTTCTAAGACTTTAACCATGGAGGGGGGGGGTGTTGAATTTTGTCAAATGCTTTCTCAGTGCCTAATGCGATGATCATGTGCGTTTTTTTTTTTTGAGTTTGTTTATATAGTAGATTATGTTGATGGATTTCCATATATTGAATCATCCCTACATCCCTGAGATGAAGCCTAATTCATTACGATGGATGATCATTTTTGACTTGTTGGGCATCATTAGGGGGAGAGGCCATTGGTCCTGTGAAGGCTAGATGTACCAGTGTAGAAGAGTGACTGAGCAAGGAGGCAGGAGGGAGTAGATGGATGGAATCAGGGATTTCAGGAGGCTAAACTGGGAAAGGGGATAACATGTGAATGGAACTAAAGGAAATACCCAATAAAAAAGTTCAGAAAGTGACAAAGTTCACAAAATGCCTTCCCAAAGTTGTAAAAGTATAAACAAATAATGGCAAAGAGGAGACTCCAAGGACAAGGCTTTGTGAGTCATTGTCAATGTGGGAGTGGATGTATTATTATGCAAATGTCATTGGATTATTCATCATTTCATTTTTAATCCCCCCAACTCTGCTGGTGTAACTCCAAGAAACTCATTACTTCATAGACTTTTTTCTCTTTCCTTCTTTCTTTGGCCTATCATCTGTGACTCAAGTTGTAGGTTGAAGAGACATTTTAATATCTTTGTCAACTTGAGATTTTTGAAACCTTAGGAACAATACTACTTTGAGTATGTCTTTAAGGGTTAGTAATCTTGGTTGATTGAAAAGGGAAGACTCACTGTAAATGTGGAGAGTATCATTTCACAGGCTGGCATACAAGACTACATATAACGAAAAAGGAATTTAAGAACCAGTGGTCATCTCTCTCTTCTGCTTCCTGTGATCACATTCACTGAAACCAGCTGAATCAAGCTCATCTTCCTTGCCATAATTCCTGATATCCTCAAACCATGAGCAAAATAAACCTTTTATCTATCTGCTGTTTTCATCAGGTATTTTTTTTCTTTTTTTCAGAGCTAGGACGGAACCCAGGGCCTTGCACTTGCTAGGCAAGCACTCTACCACTGAGCTAAATCCCCAACCCCATCAGGTATTTTTTTTAAAGCATCAGGAAAAGTATAACATATCTCTAGGAAAAGTTATGTAGTGCCATTATCCAGAAGAAATTACTAACACCAAAGATCAAAAGGCAAGATCCAGAAGCTATAGGTAAAAAAAAAAAAAAAAAACAGAAAACTGAAGGGCATAAAGTTTCTGTGTGAGAGAACTCCAAACTTTGCTACTTACAAATAGCACTGGTGATAGATTTTTTTTTCTAAGAGCACTTTGGAAGAGGGGCAAAACAACTCACAATCTTAAATATCAACTGATGATGACCTGAAAAATCTTGTTTTCAGAAATTGCAACAAATGGTTGAGAATCCAGAAAATTGACAAGGAGGAGAAATTGGTTAGTTCAAACTCAACTAATACCTGTATATCAGATTCATTAGTTCAATCAAATCTGAGAGAAGACAAATTCAGTGTACATTTGCAGACAATATTCTAAATAATGATATTTAAAATGTATTGAGAATTTAGTAACTGTCTCTTCTTATAGCAACATAGTAATTACTGATACTTCAATGAGTTTTCCATGAGGAAGCCTAATATAAACAGTAGTCCTGGTGCTGGGATTTGGATGAGATAGAAGCATTGTCTCTAGGGTGTGATGTGAAAAATCATAAAATTTAAAAAGTAGGATTCAGACTGAGGTTCATAAAATACTTGGAAATGATTACAGGAACTCTCATAGGATCCCTGAAATCCTGTGAGAATAAATGCTAGCTAAGTGATTCTGACATTTCACCCTGTGGTCACACGTTCTGGGCTCATCCCTTACTTTCATTACAATGCCAAGTGCCATATGAAGTTCATCATCAGAGGCTGACCACTAAAACAGAACAGATCAGATCAGAAAGGGCCTTAACCAAGGATCACATTGATGATTCCTGCATACATATGACACTTTCTTCAGCTCCTTTTCTCCTCCTCTTCTTCCTCCTCCTCTTCCCCTTCCTCTTCCTCCTTTTCCTCCTCCTTTCCTCCTTTTTCCTCCTCTTCATCCTCTTCTTCCTTTTCTTCTCTCTCTGGACCTCTCTGTCTTCCCTCTCTCCCTGTTTCTTTTTAAAAATCACTTTCGATATTGTGTTTGTTTGTGCTTGTTTGTTTTAGACAGGGTCTCTTTCTTACCCTGGTTGGTCTGGTTCTTTGTAGATATTGCCTGGAATTCATGACTATTACCTGTGTCAGCCTTGTGTGTATTTTGATTAGAGGCCTGCCCCACTATTCTTTTTTTTTTTTTTTTTTTTTTATTAACTTGAGTATTTCTTATTTACATTTCGAATGTTATTCCCTTTCCCGGTTTCTGGGCAAACATCCCCCTCATCCCTCCCCCTCCCCTTCTTTACGGGTGTTCCCCTCCTCACCCTCCCCCCATTGCCGCCCTCCTCCCAACAATCACGTTCACTGGGGGTTCAGTCTTAGCAGGACCAAGGGCTTCCCCTTCCACTGGTGCTCTTACTAGGATATTCATTGCTACCTATGAGGTCAGAGTCCAGGGTCAGTCCATGTATAGTCTTTAGGTAGTGGCTTAGTCCCTGGAAGCTCTAGTTGCTTGACATTGTTGTTCATAAGGGGTCTCGAGCCTCTTCAAGCTCTTCCAGTTCTTTCTCTGATTCCTTCAACGGGGGTCCTATTCTCAGTTCAGTGGTTTGCTGCTGGCATTCGCCTCTGTATTTGCTGTATTCTGGCTGTGTCTCTCAGGAGAGATCTACATCCGGCTCCTGTCGGTCTGCACGTCTTTGCTTCATCCACTGCCCCACTATTCTTAACTAGTCTTATTTATTTTTTTTATTTCAAAGTATTTGTTCTGCTTTGCTACAATGCCTTTCCATCTTCAAGACTCACCATTATTCAGGAATTAGTGGAGGAGGCAGATTTTCTTAATTTTAACTATACCTAAGTTAATAATATTAAGTATGAATAATTCTTATTTCATAATATAAGGTCAATCACTCTTAATTGGTGTTTTGTTATCTTTATAAACATTCAAAATGAAATACCCTTTCCAGCATTACTTACTACATTTGGAAATAAAGATGGATGAAAAAGAAAAGTAAAGACATAGTGACATGGAGAGAGAAGCTTCATCTTAGAAGCAGTTTGTAAGGATTACAGGGAAGAAATTTCAGGCACCACTGACAAGATAACGTTATTGAGGGACAAAGTACATATATTCTTAAAACAATTCAGAGATGTCAAAGGAAACAAGTAAACTATACTTACTTAGAACACAATTCATGTATAACTTTGACACTTTAGCATTCTTCTCTAATTTCTTAAGTCTAAATGAATGAAGCCTGTTAGGGAGATGGTTTTGTGCACTGTGTATTCAGATGCTTATTACCGTGCCCAAGATCTGGTTGCAGTCCAAATGTTGGCATTTTCAAACACCTTCTGTCACAGTGTTGTGTAAACAATTTTTACATCACCCCTGATTAGTTAATAAAGAAGTGATAGAAATAAGTAAATAGGAGACGAGGAGGTGGGACTTCAGATTGCAGTGAGGGGTTCTATGGTAGGGGCCAAGGGCAGAAGAGATTTAACAAGATTTGAAAGAGAGTGTCGCCATGGAAGAAAGAAAGAAGGAAAAGCCAGGGCAAAACTACGATGGCAGGTAACAGGTCATATGGCTGTTATATGTAGGCAATCATAACCTGGTTAGAATGAAATTAGAGTACATGTGAACCTTGTCTTGCTAAAGTGAAAAATGCTTATTAATAAATGCTCAGTATCCATTCCATTATTTCAGAACTGACTATAGAAAAGTTGAGAACTTTTACAGAAGCTCTAAACAAACCTATCTTAAAACTATGTTTACAAAAGAAAATTGTTTTAATGTATTCACTGGTGTTTAACCTATACTCTTTGAGCAATCTTTTTTTTTTTAAATGTGGGTAGGGGTCTTAAGTTTTACATGTGTAACATAAAAGATATCCAAATTCTATATAAAGACATTCATAAAGATACTTTATTGTGGTTGTTCCTTGAAGACCTCGTATTCATATTGCGTGGCTTACTTCCCTTGGCTATCTCTTTCTACGAAACCCTGTGTTAAAAACCGATGTTGAAATGAAATTTCAACTCTACTCCTTTTGGTTCACATTGAAATTCTTTTCTTTAAAACACTGAATTAAAAATTTGCCTGAATGGAAATCATGAAATGGAATTTTTTTTCAGAAAAAAAACTGTGTGCTGTAGTGGCAAGGATGGAGAAATGTCTCTGAACTACTCACCAATGTCAGATTAACTATTTTGTGTGTATTGTATATAAAAGTCAAGATTCTGTTTCCATAAGGACATTTTGAAAAATTCAATCATAACAAAAGCATCACATCTAAATAAGATCTGGAAATTATTTTAGACTAAATTAATTTACACCCAATTTACTTATATTGAGATTATATTTAGAAAGCATTATTTTATAGAAAAATGTATAGTCAACCATAGAAAAAGGTGTAGACTTTGACTTGCCAAGAATACTGGAGGTTTGTCATGAGTTCTTATTAGGAGAGAACAATGGAAATGTTGATAAAACTGAGTAATCTTGGGGGACAGTGAATTCATTTATCAGTCTCCAAATATCATCTCTGATGTCTACAGCTTGAGATGATTAATCGGTAGGGAATGTAAGATTTAGAATTAAGAATGATTTTTTTTCTTCCTATAACTACTTGAAAATTTTAAAAATTCCATTAGAATTAATCATATTATATTTAAAGTTATGTTCCATTAGAGGAATATTTATATAAGAAATTTATCTTTTATTTAGAACTTGCAAGCTTAAGCATTCCTTTTACCGATTTGATTTTTATATGTAAGATTCATTTATGCATAACATTTGTATTCATTATTCTCTAAGAACATCAGATTTGTAAATGCATTTATAATAATTGCTTTTGTTTTTATGTCTTATGCAAAATGTAGGCTATCTCAGAATAGTCACTGTGGGAGACATAGGCTTTGATGTTTAGGTACTCTAAAATCCATGCCACCTTATGTACTAATGGTCATTTTTAACTATAGTTGGCATGATGCTTGTTCCAGTTAAGTTGGAGTCATCAATAATGTGTACAATTCAATTTAAATTGTTGTTTTTAATATCAGCAGAAAAATTTACTTTCTTAATGTAAAATCCCCTTTATTGTTTATTCTGTTGTAGTAATTAGGGTAAATTGGCACTGATTTATAGGCCAGTATAAGCTGCCCGAATCCAAAGTTGACCTGTTATTTCTTTAGGCTTGGCAACAATCATTAACAAGTAATCACTAATGTCACTTTGACAAGTGGTTTACATGCACTGCCTAATAAACTTCTTACCACAAGCCTATGTCAGTTCAGTGATTATTATTTCCACTTTATAGAGTAACTGGGGCTCAGAGATATAACAGTAATTTGTAAATTTCATATAAAGAATATAGATTGATATGCCACCTACGTGATGGAATGAAGTTTTGTGGGTCTTGGATGAATGTATCCCTTCTGTTACTAACAGAAAGGAAAGTTTATTCAGTATACTACAAGGAACAGCCAGATGGGCTTAACAAACCTAGCAACATAGACATTAGACTTCTGAGGTCTCTATTCTGGTACAGTGCTTTCTTCATGGTAAACTGTTCCTCATGAAGTTTCTAGGCTAGCCATTCTGGTCATGTGACTAAAGGCAGCAACTTTGGCAGGTGTTCAGTTGACAATAGATATGAGAAAAGGCTCATGCAACCTCTAGCAATGCAATATTCGCTATAAATGGCAGATACACATAAGGGCACTCCTGCTTGCTCAGTGTCTGGTACTGAGCATGGGGATCTGTTTCTTTAGACTTAGTTGAAGTCTGATTTCCACAGTTCTGTGCAGGTGATTAGCCCCTACTCTACTAGGAAAAACTAGTGCAACTAGATAATGAACAAATGTAGTAAGAATTCACATTTTAACAATTTAGGCATTTTGTAATTTGCAACAAAATGTTCCAAAACATTTGTAGTATGATAAAAATATAATCGTGTAGGAACATATGTAAGAAGGTCACTCTGTGGGACTGGCTAATCATAATATCAAGTGTAGCTCAACTAGTTATATCCTTAGTTAAGTGACTTTATACAACTTAAACTCCCCATTCTGTGCATGCTTCTTTATTTGGAAAAGTGGTGATTACCATAATAATAATTTAAAAGAGCTATTATAGAGAAATAATTAATTTGTTATTAAAGTTATATAAGCCCACAGAAAAGTACTTTGGAAGGTCTTGGCAGTTAATTTAGTGCTTTTGGCCATTGTTTAGAGAAGTAGTGCACAAAATTCTAAACATGCCTTGATATAAAATGAATGGGTTCACTTCCTCTGGGGAAAGCCGATAGATTAACTAGAGAACTTTTTCTTTCCTTCTGCAGTTCCTAGTCTAGTCCCTCAATTTCATCCAGAGATCTGTAGTAGACCATCCTCTTCAGCCTCTCCTTCTTCATATCCCCCATCTCCAGTGCCTCACACCATTCTTCCTCCCCTAACTTCCCTCTGCACACTCACCACTTCAGCCCATTTTCCAACTCCATCCTGTATATCCTGGAAAGGTGCAGGCTAATGAAGCCACAAAGAAGGTAGGCTAACTGCAGATCTTCACTTCTTTCTCGGCCTCTCCAAATCCAATCCCTCAGTCTCATAACCAGGTGTCAGGAGACCACTTTATTTGGCCTCCCTCACTCACCAATCCCATTTGCAGTGGGTCAAATAGATCTCCCCCTCTGAAATACTTTCTCCCCACTAATTGCTGTATTCCTGCCCAACCACAGCAGACAATTTCTGGGAATATTTAGATCATTCCAGCTAGGAAACAAGTTAGGTTAGCTACAAATCTTCTCTCCTTCAGCTCCTTCTAATTCAGTCTCCCAGTCTTACTCCCTACTTTATAGCAGACCACCTGATATGCCCTTTCCTCACTCTCTATTCCCATTCCCAGGATATTCTGGGAATTCTCTGATAAGTATCTCTACCAAGTTCTGCAGAGATATCCTAATGCTGTGACTCAATGGGGGAGGAAAAAAAAGTAAAAAAAAAAAAATCACTTGTTCTGAACACCTTTGGTGGTCAGTAAGAGGCCTCATTTGTCCAGGCCACACACACACATGCACACACACACACACAAACACACACACACACACACACACACACACACACAGAGAGAGAGAGAGAGAGAGAGAGAGAGAGAGAGACATGCAGAAAAAAACAAAAACAAAACAAACAAACAAACAAAAAACAAAATGGAGGTTGGTTTTCCATGGGTTCAGGTATATCAATATTTGGTTGCCGCCACTATTTTGTCTCTCTGTAGGATTGGGTTTTTCTGTGTATCTATCCATGTGATTTTCATAGTTCTATTGGTAAAAGAAAAAATTCTAAAATTGAAGGCGTAGCAAGCTGTCCAGAGATCACAGCCACAGCTGAACTCCAGGCAGTGTACATTTTCCCAAAGGCTCATGGACCACACTAAGCCACCCACCTGTGTTGTGACACTCCCTCTTCCTGGGACAACTGTTAATAGTTTATGTATGGGATTCCAAAGTGGCAGTGGTAGCCACACCTTTTTCTGTGACAACCAATGACTTTCCCTACGGAGAGACATATCCCACCCACACATGCTTTGACTTAAGACCTATTCACACATGTTAGATACCTGAATCCTTTTGGTCCACCTATGTCACCCAGAGAAACCTAAAACCTCCATCTGTTCTCTTAGCCTAGCTAGAGGAAATTGACCTGCCTGTTCTTGTGCATTCACTTCTGGCTTGTTTGAACCCTGATCTTTGGTCCCAAGTCCTGGAACTGTTCTACATGAAGAGGTGGAAAGGGCCTCAGAATGATTTCAGTAAGGACCCAACCGTCATGTGCTTTCTGCTTCTTCCATGGCCTATTCTAAGCAACTCATTGTTCCTAGGTAAGGGAGAACTTATTCCCCCAGTTCTTCCAGGGGTGGTAGAAATTTAACCCCTTTCTCATTCGTGGCTTTTGTTCCCTTCTCTATCAGTGATTTGCAAAATTGGAACAATCCAATCCTCCACTTTCAGAGAACCTATCAGAGACACTTTTATTAGACTTTTAGGAACAGTTTCATTGCAGATTTATTTACTAAAGTAATGTCTTAGTAACTTTTTGAACAATTCATTTGGGTGGGGTAGGCCAGTCTACCCATCTTGAGAAGCTGTTCAAAAACACCAGCAAATACTTATAACCAAAACCAGGAAGCCCGATTTCATTAAAGTCCAAATCACAGTATTCCCCAGGCCTATTTCGTTGAGCTTGGATCCTTTGTAGGGCCTTCTTTTTCTCTTTTGAGTTTTATCTGAGCACAGGTGGCACATTTACAAGTGGTGCCATTAATTGGGTTTTCCAGATTTAAAATATAATTGTGTCTGAGGAGTTCAGCCGTTTTCTGTGGCTCATAGGTGGATTGCATGATTTTCTAGACTCCTAGGAAGAATGAGTCTGCCATCTAATAGCACACCAAACCCTTCTTTAACCCACATGTCCAGTTCTTGCTTTTCCAAGTCAAGGTCACCCCAGGTATATTCCTACAATAATAGAACCATACTTATCATCCTGCACAAAATTCTGAATAAAATATTGTTAGTGAGGATACAATATCATCAATTAATATAAATGGGACCTCATGAAACTGTAAAACTTCTGTAAGGCAAAAGACATACAACATCATTCAGTCAAAGTGGCAA
The DNA here is from genome assembly GCF_011064425.1 of Rattus rattus. Taxonomy (NCBI): domain Eukaryota; kingdom Metazoa; phylum Chordata; class Mammalia; order Rodentia; family Muridae; genus Rattus; species Rattus rattus. Next base: position 63,668,842 of record NC_046154.1, read on the forward strand.
ACTACAGTACGGGAAAGATTTTTTTCCCAGCTATAATTCTTACAGAGGACAAACAGCTAAACTACATAGAACTGAAGAGACTAAATATCAAGAAAATAGATAACCCTATTAAAATTAGATAAAATTTTCTAATTAATTAATTTATCTATTCACTTTACATCCCAATATCAGATCTCCCATCTCCCAATACCCCTTACACAAGTCCTCTGCCCACAATATCTTACCCTTATCTTTTGAGAAGGGGAAGCCCCAGTATTGGTGTCTGCTGGACAGTTTGTTTGCCTTGCAGCTGGGGTACTGAGCACCACAGACAAGCTGCTTAGGAGAGGCAGAATAGAGTCTACAATTGGGGACCCAGTTCATGTTTCCCCAGGTGATAAATAGCACAATCTGAGACAGATGTGGTTCCTCGTCTCCCATGTACCCAGATGCCGCTGAGGTGCCACTGGGAGTTGGGAACTTGGGTCTCCAGGTCCATCCTTTTCCTCAGGGTGTCTACATGCCAGGTAGAAATGGGATGGCTGAAAGGAGGACTGAGGCTGAATCGGGTTTGGTTCAGAGTGAGTTCTGGGAGTTCAGAAGGGCTAGAAGAGAAACCCTTCTCCAGAAGGGGAGGTTTAGGCATGGTGCTTTTTTTTGAGGAAAGCCTTCTTCTCCCCCAACTGGGATCCTTGATGAAGGAAAGCGATAGTCTTCGTTTTTCCAACCTGTTTTATTTGATGTTAGATATAAATGCTTGTACCTTACTCAGGGTAAACACGGTATTAAATACCTTTTGCAGGAAGTAATGACCAGGAAAGAAAGCTCACTGTCTGAACACTTGGATCCTGTCTAGAATCCTCATTTGCATGGTGAACTCCAGGTTTTTATAGTAAGTGACCTATTGTCATGGTCCTCTCAGTTGGTTGCCATGATTACATGTTCCAGATCAGCCAATTTGACAGGGAGTTGGATTTTGTTTTTGATATTTTCTTGGATTCGTTTTGTGAGTGTTTTAATTGAATATTCTTCTGGGCCTAAGAGTGAACTCATAGCTAGACAATGGTGTTCAGAGGACTGGGCAGAACTCTGAGGTAAAGATTAAAGTAGAGAATTTTCAAAAGAAGAAACTCAAATGGCCAAGAACTCCTTAAAGAAATGTATAATATCCTTAGCCATTAGGGAAATGCAAATCAAAACTACTTTGATATTTCATCTTAACCCTTCAGAATGGCTAAGAACCATATTACAGTTCAGGTTGGTGAGGAAGTGAAAGAAAAGTTACTCTCATCCACTTCTTGGGTTGTGAATACTTGTACAAGCACTTTAAAAGCCACTCTGACAGTTTATCATAAAAGGAGAATAAGTCTACCTCAAAATCTATCTGTATTACTCTTTGTGCATATCCCCAAAGGTCACTTCTTTATTCTACTGCAGAGATTCATCCACAGCCATGTTCATTTCTGTTATATTCCAAATAACTATAAATTAGAAGTAACTTAATGTTCCTTCATAGGAAAATGAATAAAAAATTGTGATACATTTATACAATGTCATATCTCTCAGTCATTACATAAAAATGAAATTATGAAATTCACAAGTAAATGAATGGAACTAGCAAAAATAAGTCATCCTGAATGAAGTTCCTCATATCTAAAATACAAACATATATATAGTGAATAAGCCAATTATGAGTAAACTAAAATATATAAAGTCATGGTAGTTATAGAGTACAGGACTAGATATCGTTAGTAAAGAGAAAGAAAATAGATTGTTCTTAATGTATGGAGCTAGGGCTAGACTAAAATCAAGGGTCATTTGAGGAATGTATGTGTGTGTGTGTGTGTGTGTGTGTGTGTGTGTGTGTATGTGTGTGTGTGTGTGTGTGTGTGTGTGTGTGTGTTTGTCTGTGATTGCTTAATAATGTGGGAAAACAGAGCCCCAAGTGTCATTTCTTAGCATCAAATGAAGTTTCCAGTACCGGGATTGGGTTACAACCAATTAGTTTTAGGCCAAATGGTTTCCAGGATATCTTTGATAGGGTGTCTATTGCTATGAAGAGACACCATGACTACAACTCCTAACATTTAACTGGGGCTAGTTTACAGGTCAGAAGTTTTGTCTTTTATCTTCATGGCAGAAAGTATGTCAGACTTGACAGAAGTTAACCAGAACTTCTACATCTAGATCTTTAGATCTTCAGGGATAGAGAGGTGGGAGGGAGCAAGGGAGGGAGGGAGTGGAGAGAGAGACAAAGAGACACAGAGAGAGACAGAGAGAAAGAGAGATACTGGGTCTAACTTGAGCTTCTAAAGCCTCAAAATCCCACTCCCAGTGCACACTCCTCTAAAACCTACTCTATCAAGGCCACCACGGCCAATACTGTCAAGTCCTAGGAGCTTATATGAAAACATGCTTACTCTAAACATCACACATGAGAGTCCTTAAACATGTTGCCAAGACTTTATAAGTTGTCCTCAATAAACTGATGAAAAGGCCCTATTGCTGAAAAACTGCCTGTATAACTTTTGTGCTTGTAGAAATTGAACTGGTGCATCAGTAGAGCCTTTATTCTTTTTTTTTTTTTGGTTCTTTTTTTTTGGAGCTGGGGATCGAACCCAGGGCCTTGTGCTTCCTAGGCAAGCGCTCTACCACTGAGCTAAATCCCCAACCCTGAGCCTTTATTCTTATGTGCTAATCTGTTTTGTACAGGAAGGTACACTGCATGCTACCAAAGGACAATCTCAAAAAATCTTTGATTTTTAATTGTGTTCTTTCTTCAAGATATGATAATCTACATTTGCTTGAAGCTTATGAGCAACCAAACATCTGATGCTATTTATGGCTTACTACATGAGATACAACTTGTAAGTGATACTATTTAGGTGACAAAGTACCTGAGACTGGATCACCCAGGATCCCATAGAAAGCCATAAAGAACAGAAATTCAGCAATAATATGACTCCAGAAGATGTTCAGCCACATTCCTTCTGTATCATTTGGGAAAATATTTAGAAACCCACAAACATGTATATCCTGTGAGTGACAGACTTTGAAACGCTCTGCATTAAGTTACTCTACTCAGGGCTCAGGGATCCCTGTAGAAGTAGGTTCAGAATGAGTGGAAGAGTGTGGAAAGATTGACAATGAAAGAAAACAAGGTTCTCTAAATCAACATGATTCACACATCTGTGAACACATGCACAGAGAATGTGGCAGCATGGACAGGGACTCCAAGAATCTGCAGCAGTTGGGGTTCTGAAAGGAGAAGTGGACCTTCTTTAAACAAGAAGCTATTTCTACTTGATAAACATTTGCAAAACAATATTTTTCATCAGAGTCTCCCTCAGAAGACAAACTTCTGTCAATGTTAGTCTGCATGCCTAGCAGTAGATGAAGAACAGAAAAAAAAAATGTTTGTTAAGATTTTTCTTTTCCTTTTTATTTTTTATTTTTGTTTATTTGTACTTGAATTTCTTTCTATTTTTATCCTACAGTTCCTTTGGAAAATATACTGGATTCCAGTTTAGTGTTTTAACAGTATTCCCGAGTGTGTGAATTACTGGGTCTCTGTTACTTATCTACTTATGAACTCTTTACATTCTGTTCATTTTGTTCAATTCTGATGTATTAGTTTTATTTCATTATATTCTATTATTTTATGTTATGTAAATGTCTTTGAATCCAGTTTTTTTTATAATGTGAGTTCAAATGCAATGAGTAGGTATGTGAGGGAAACTGAGAAGAGCAGAGGTATATGAAACTGTAATCAGGATATAGTATATGAGAAAAACTAAATAAGAGTAAAAAATAGGCACAATCATTGTTACATGCTAATTAATCTTGTATACCCAGTAGAAGTGCTAGTATAATTTTCTTAGTGAGTGATTATCTCAAAACAATTATCTATTATTCTCTAACATATCATAGAACCTTTTACATGGGAGGGTCATATGAGTTATTTAAAATTTATAGCTGCTTTGAGAGTCATAGGAAACATCTTTTTTACTTAAATGACACTAGGTACATAAACCACTATAATGAGAGTTTCAGTTTCCTTGAGAACACAGAAACATTATATAAATGTATTTTCACTTTAATCCCATATATGGGATATGTGGCTGCTTCAGATTGTCTACAGCAGTTGACTATGATCTGCCCTGTGCTCTGGTAGGGATGTGATTTTTCCAGCTATAGATAATTTCTGTGAGTTTCTAATATTTGGAATTCTGGGAATTCTTCAGAGTTCATGTAAAGTTAGACACCCAAGTGTTATGTAACTGTTACTTGGCTTGTTAGGTTAGGGCTTGTTAAGTAGCCACACACAAAGAAGAAACAAGAAATTAATAATACTGATGGCGAAGATCAAACTTGCCCCTCAGAACTTGACTACGCCAACGAATAGAAAGTAGTCAAATGATAACAATGTCCCCTCAATCGTTGTTTTCTCTTACCTACTCTTAGGAGATTGAAAGAGTAGAAAAAGAAAGAACTCCCAAAGTAGCCAAAAGTACTAGAAAGTATGTACAAGTCATACTCCAGTGAAGTTTTCATGCTGAAGAATAGTTAGTTAGTCAGCAGAAATTAATCTCTGTGCATGTATACAAAAATAGTCTAGGGTTAAATTAGGTACGGACCTTGGTATATGGTTAGATTTTTTTAAAACACACTTTTAATATGGGTTTTCAAACATTTTGATTCCCTGTCCATGTTCTGGCCCACCATGCAAAGGAAGAGAGAAAAGATGGTAAATAGGAAAAGAGGATGTGGACCTGTTTAATCACCTTTGGGGTGATTTCAGTCTCCATTCTTTCAGGATACCAGCAATCCAGTTCAGGGGTGTCAGGATACTAAACTCTAATTAGCAGTAGTCACATGATCCAGCATAAACAGCCAGGTTAGGCATGAGTCAGCAGGAGTAAGCAGAACCAGCCAGGATGGCAGTAGAAGTTTTCTGCCATGCCTCTTTCAAAATAGTAAAGATTCTCAAAGACATGACCAACAAAACATCGCAAGGCTAGCTATGCAAGTTACTGTCATTTGAGTCCTATTTATTCTCTCTCCAAACATCTAGTGTCTTCCTCTTGACTTTTCCTCAGCAAACACTACTTGAGTCTGCCACTGCAAAACACAATGTGATTTTGCCTTGGGAAGACACTATGTGAGACTGACATGACACGGCCAGAAACTTACATTTCATCTTTGTAACCACACATAAGGACAATCAAATTCATTCGAGGATTGTTAAGAGGAAAACCTTGTTTTATTAGTTGTTCAGATGTGTTATACTTACCAAATTGTTCTAGTGCATTAGAAATGTGGCGCTTGTACTACTGAAGACAGATGGCGTCTCAGGTTTCTAAACTAGTTAGTTTCTAAGCCTTACTCTCTGCCACCAAATTTCCATTGCCAATGAATTAATCCATTACCTTAAATTTCAACATTATTGTAGAAGTGAGCAAGATTATTTATTCTTCTATTCTATATGAGACGTTCTGGAACAATTCTGATAAAATATTGCTCATTTGTGAAATCTCATGAGTTGGGACTCCTTTCTACATGTTAGTCTTGCTATTCTTTATCTTAAAAGTACCCACCACAGTTGTCCATTTACTATTCTTTCCAGTGTACTTGGGATTTTCTTTTGTTTGCTTGCTTAAGAAAATATGTTTTTATTGGTTATTTTATTTATTTACGTTTCAAATGTTATTCCCCACCCAGCTTCCCCTCCACACTCCTCCTATCACCTCCTCCCTCCCCTCCCTCTGTGAGGGTGCTACCCCACCCGGCCATCCAATTCTTCCTCAGCACTCTACCATTCCCCTATTCCGGGTCATCAAGCCTCCACAGAACCAAGGCGCATCCATCTCAGTGATGCCAGATAAGGCAGTCCTCTGCTACTTATTCAGCTGAAGCCATGGGTACCCCTGTGTACTGTTTGGTTGATAGTTTAGTCCTGGAAGCACTGGGGTGTCTGTTGTAGATGTAGTTATTCTTCCTATGAGGTTGCAGAACACTTCAGCTCCTACAATCCTTGCTTTAACTTCCCCATTGGGGTGCCCTCACCCAGTCAAATGTTTGGCTATATCCATCTGGAACTCTATTGGTCCAGCTCTGGCAGCCTGTGAGGGGTCAGCTATACTGGGCTCCTCTCAGTAAGCTCTTCTTGGCATCAGCAATAGTGTCTGAGTTTGGTGTCAGCAGATGGGATGGATCCCTAGGTGGGGCAGTCTCTGGATGGCCTTTCATTCAATTTCTGCTCCAATTTTTGTCTCTGCATTTCCTTTTGACAGTAGGAATTCTGGATTAATATTTTTGAAGTCAGTGGGTGGCACCATCACTCAACTGGGGGTAGTGCCTATACATTGGATATGGCCTCTACATGTTCTCTCTCCATTTTGTTGGCTATTTTGCCTAATGTCCTCCCTGTTGGCTCTTGGGAAACTCTTGGCTCTCTATCATCTGAGACATTATAGTGGCTACCCCCAGTTACTCCTCCCCCACTGCTATACACCTACTTTCAAATTCTTGCATATTTATTCCCCATTTTATCCCATATTTGAGCTGGCCCCACTTTTCCCCTGCCCCTCCTGTTTCTCTCCAAGATGAATCTCTCCCTCTACATTATAGAGCTTATTCCCTTCCCCCTACTGAATAGTAGCATAACATCCACACTTTGGTATGATCTTCTTTCCTCTTGAGTTTCAAATGATCTGTGAGTTGTATCATGGGTATTCTGAATTTCATTTTGGCTAATATCAGCTTATTAGTGAGTTTATACCATATATGTTCTTTTGTGGCTGGGTTACCTCACTCAGGATGATATTATCAAGTTCCATTCATTTGCCTGCAAATTTCATGGAAACATCGTTTTTAATAGCTGAGTGATATTCCATTGTTTAATTGTACCACATTTTCTGTATCAATTCTTCTGTTGAAGGATATCTGGGTAGTTTCCAGCTTCTGCCTATTATAAATAATGCTGCTATGAACATAGTGGAGCAAGTGTCTTTGTGAAATGTCAGTGCATCTTTTGGGTATATGCCCAAGAGTGATATAGCTGGGTCCTCAAGTAGTCAAATTTTCTGAGGAATTACCAAAATGATTTACAGAGGGTTTGTATCAGCTTATAATTCCACCAGCAATGGAGGAGTATTTCCCTTTCTCCATCCTGTTCAGCATCTCCTGTCACCTGAGTTTTAAAGATCTTAACCATTCTGACTGGTTGGAGGTAGAATCTCAGGGTTGCTTTGATTTGTATTTCCTGGATGACTCAGGATGTTGAATATTTTTTTAAAATGCTTCTCAGCGATTTGAGATTCCTCAGTTGAGAATTCTCTGTTTAAATCTGTACCCCATTTTAAATAGGGTTATTTAGTTCTTTGAAATCTATTTTCTTGAGTTTTTTGTACATTGTGGACATTAGCCTTCTATTAGATGTAGGGTTGAAAAAGATCTTTTCATAATCTGGGGATTCCCATTTTGTCCTATATATAGTATTCTTTGACTTACAGAAGTTTTTCAATTTTATGAGGTCCCATTTGTCAATTCTTGATCTTAGAGCATAAGACATTCGTGTTCTGTTCAGGAAATTTTCCCCTATGCCAAAGTGTTTAGGGTGTTTCCCATTTTCTCTACTATTAGATTCATCTTATCTGGTTTTATGTGGAGGTTGTTGAACACTTGGACTTGAGCTTTGTAAAGGGCTATAAAAATGGATTGATTTGCATTCCTCTACATGATGATCTCTACTTGAACCAGCACCATGATGTCTTTTTTCACTGGAGGTTTTAGCTCCTTTGTCAAAAATCAAATGACCATAGTTGTGTGGGTTCATTTCTGGGCCTTCAATTTTATTCCATTGATCTACCTGTGTTTCTGCACCAATACCATGTGTTTTTTTTTTTTTTATCACTATTGCTCTATAATACACTTTGAGGTTAGGGATGTTGATTCTCCAAGAAGTTCTTATATTTTTGAGAATAGTTTTTCACGCCCTGGGATTTTGTTATTCCAAATAAATTTGAGAATTGCTCTTTCTATCTTTGTGAAGAATTGAGCTGGAATTTTGATGGGAATTTCATTGAATCTGTATATTTCTTTAGGTAAGATAGCCATTTTTATTTGGATATTTTTATTTATTTACATTACAAATGTTATCCCCCTTCCCAGTTTCCCATCCATAAACTCCCTCTTCCATTCCCCCTCCCCCACATTCTATGAGGGTGTTTCCCCACCCATCAACACACCTCTTCCCTCCTCTCTGCCCTGATATTCCCCTACACTTGGTTGTCCAGCCTTGGCAGGACCAAAGTCTTCTCCTCCCACTGGTGTCTAACAAGGCCATCCTCTGCTACATAGGCAGCTGGAACCATGGGTCTGTGCATGTGTACTCTTTGGATAGTGGTTTAGTCCCTGGGAGCTGTGGTTGGTTGATATTGTTGCTCTTATGGGGCTGAAAAGTGTTTCAGCTCCTTTAGTCCTTTCTCCAACTTCTCCACTCTGGACCCCATTTTCAGTTCAATGGCTGGCAGCAAGAGTCTGCCTCTGTAATTGTCATGCTCTGGCAGAAGGAGACGGCCATATCAGGCACCTGTCAGCATACACTTCTTGGCATCATCAATATTGTCTGGATTTGGTTTTATTTCCCCAATGAAAAGACATAGACTAACACATTGGATATGTAAACTGGACCCAGCATTTTGCTGCATACAGGAAATACATCAATGACAAAGACAGACATTACCTCAAAGTAAAAATCTGGAAGCAAGCTGGAGTTGCAATTATAGTACCCAGTAAAATAAACTTTCAACCAAAAGTTATGAAAAAAGATGGTGAAGGACCCTACATACTCATCAATGGAAAAATCCACAAAGAGAAACTCTCAACTCTGAACAACTATGCACTAAATGCAAGGACACCCACATATGTTAAAGAAACACTACTGAAATTCAAAGCACATATTGAAGCTCACAAAATAATGGTAGGATAATTTAATACTCCAAATCTCACCACTGGACACAAAATGGAAACAGAAACTAAACAGAGATACAGTGAACCTAACAGAAGTTATGAAACAAATGGACTTAACAGCTATCAACAGAACATTTCATCCCAAAACAAAAAATAGATCTTCTCCGAACCTCATGGTACTTTCTCCAAAATTGACCATATAATCAGACACAAAACAAGCCTAAACAGATACAAGAAGATTGAAATAATCCCATGCAATTTATCAGATTAACATGGACTAAGGCTGGTCTTCAATATCAACAACAACAACAAAAACAACAACAGAAACAGCAAGCCCAAATATACATGGAAGCTGAACAGTGATCTGTTTAATGACAACTTGGTCAAGGAAAAAATAAAGTAATTAGCGACTTTTTAGAATTAATGAAAATGAAAGAACATTATACCTAAACTTATGAAACACAATGAAAGCAGTGTTAAGAGGAACGCTCATAACTCTGAGTGCCTCCCTAAAGAAACTGGAGAAAGAATACTCTAGCAACTTAATAACACAGCTGAAAACTCTAGAACAAAAAGAAGCAAATTCACCTAAGAGGAGTAGATGGTAGGCAGGAAATAATCAAACCCAGGGCTGAAATCAACCAAGTAGAAACACAGAGAACTTCACAAAGACTCAACAAAATAGTAGCTAGTTCTTTGAGAAAATCATCAGGATAGATAAACCCTTAGCCAGACTAACCAGTGAGCACAGAGACACTATCCAAACTAGTAAAATCAGAAATGAAAATGGAGACATTTGTCATGATACATACAGAGGTGAATGCCAGCAGCAAACCATCAACCTGAGAATGGGGTCCCCATTGGAGGAGTTAGAGAAAGGATTGAAGGAGCTGAAGGGGCTTGAAATCCCACATGAACAACAATACCAACCAACCAGAGCTCCCAGGGACTAAAACACTACCTAAAGAGTACACATGGACAGGACATGGCTCCATTTGCAAATGTAGCAGAGGATGGCCTTGTTGGGCACCAATCAGAGAAGCCTTTGGTCCTGCTAAGGCTGGACAACCTAGTGTAGCAGAATGTCAGGATAGGGAGGAGGGAAGGGGTAGGTTTATGTGTGGGGGAACACCCTTATAGAATATGAGGCAAGGGGATTTAGGATAGGGGGGCTATGGACAGGAAACTGGGGAAGGGAATGTAAATAAAAATACCCAATATAAAAAAAGTAAATGGAGACATAACAGAAACTGAAGAGATATATTATCAGATCCTACTAACTGGATAATACGGATGAAATGGTTGATTTTCTAGACAAATATCAAGTATCAAAATTGAATCGTGATCAGATAATCCACCTAGATATTCCCATAGCCCCTAAGAAAATATAGTCAACGATTGGAAGTCTCTCAACCAAAGAAAGTCCAGGACATCATAAGTTTAGTGAAGAATTGTATCAGACCTTCAAAGAATACTTAATTCAAATACTCAAAGTTTTTCATGAAATAGAAACAGAAGGAACACTACCTAGTGCATTCTATGAAGCCACAATTACACTTATACCTGAGCCAAACAAAGACCCAACAAAGAAAGAACTTCAGACTAATTGTCTTCTTGAATATTGATGCAAATATAATCAATAAAATTCCTGCAAATTGAATCCAAGAACACATCAGAACCATCATTCACTATGATCAAGTATCTTCTTGCCAGCGATGCAGAGGTGTATCAATATACAGAAATCCATTAAAGTAATCCACTATATAAACAAACGCAAAGGAAAAAAAAACATATCTCATAAGATGTTGAAAAAGCCTTTGACAAAATACAACATCCCTTCTTGCTGAGAGTATTGGAAAGAGTAGGAATTTAAGGTCCATACTTAAATATCATAAAAGCAATATACAGCAAGTCAATAACCAACATCAATTTAAAAGGTGAAAAACATGAAGCAATCCCATTAAAATCAGGGACAAGACAAGGCTGCCCACTCTCCCCCATCTATTCAATATAGTACTTGAAGTTCTAGCCACAGCAATTAGGCACCAAAACGAGATCAAAGGGATACAAACTGTAAAGGCGTAATTCGAGATATCACTATTTACAGGTGATATGATAGTATACACAGGTGAACCCCCAAAACAAAGCTTTCTAAATGATAACTACTACAGCTGATAAACTTCTGGACCAAAGTGGCTGGATTCAAAATTACATCAAACAAATCAGTAGCTTTCCTCTACTCAAAGGATAATTGGGCTGAGAAAGAAATTAGTGAATTAGCTCCCTTTACAATAGTCACAAATAATAAGTTGAAGAAGATCACAGAATTTGGAAAGATTTCTCATGCTCATGGGTTGGCAGGATTAATGTAATACTTGGAATTTTCTATTCCAATTTTCTGAACTCTACTTCATTCCTCAATAAATTATTCCTATAGGCTAAGATATAAGTTATCAGGAATGTCATAACACTGGCCCCATTTCTTGATACTGATTTATTTTAGAACTCAATTAAGATGGGAATTTCCATATCAATTATAGTAATGATGATAATAGACATGCCCCGACCCTGATAATTTTCACACTTATTTCTCCATGATTTCAGACCTTTTGAGGCAATTTATTGATTGTGAATGAATATTTCTGTTACAGATGTAAGAAAAGTTTGCTTGGATTTATTTGGAAAGGCACTTGTTATAAAATCAGTTATAGATATCATTGACGATATGCTTAAGCTATGACAGTGTTTATCTTTAGTTCTGTTTAGCAGTACGATCAGCTGATTGGGTTTATTCTCTAAAACTACACAACCCAAAGAAGTTCCACTGTAAGTATATCTGTTTCTGATTTTGTTTTGTTTTGTTTTTGTTTTCTGTTTACCTTTAAGTGTTTGTCATTTAAAAGAACATCTAATTATTGAAACTTAATTTTATTTCTTATTATCATTCCTTATGATAATAAGAATATGGACTATTATTATAGGGAGTTGATTCAAAGTACCCTTATTCAACCATTGGTTTGAAAAATCCAGACAAGCATGTATATATTATACTCTTTATCCCTACTGCTATTAAGTTAAAGGAATAATGTTTAAGTGAAAGAGGCTTGAATTCTCAAGCGCAATGACGAGGCTTTCTCGGAATCAAGGTCAAACTTAGTGCAAAGTCTTAACTGAGAGTTCCCATAAGCTTTTCTATTTCACCCAAGTAAATAACCTACAAATGAATTATTTATTCCACATAAAATAAGACTAAGATGTAATCTAGTAATGCTCATTAATTTTTACCATGAATATTAAAATATTAATTTGCATAATCATGCCATCTCTTTACCTTATGAGCCATAATTCCAAAATCACATTAATCAAAGAAACAGCTTAAAGTGTAAAAACTGAAAGCAAAGGAATGGTTACTATATGTTCCTGATTTTTTGTTTGGTTCTATACACAGTTATCAAGTAGTTCTTCATTTGGAGATAGTGAAACCTTAATCATATATCATGTAATGGCACTTAATCCATCACCAGATTGTGTATGAAAGAAGAATATAACTGGGTTACTGCTCTTGCATAGATTAATTTATCTATATGAGCAGATTATTGCATCTAAAATAGCTTTGATGAAGAGAAATAGAAATCTATTGATATTGGTACATCATGAAAGGTTAGAAGAATTTCATAATGTTAATTAATGGAAATATCCTAGCAGGAAACACTTAAATTTAAATATCTGTCTGAGGACAAGCTGAATAAGTAGTTAAAACACCCGTCACCAAGACTGACTTAGTTTCATCCAATGGGCTTGTAATATGACAAGAAACATTTCCTTCAACCTGTAAGGCAAGCTTGCACACATGAGCACATGTGTGTGCACAAAAGTGTAACTACAAACCTCAATACTGGTGTGCTTCATTAGAGTATCAGTAGATCCCAGAAAACTAGAAGCATACCACTGATGAAAAAGTCATAGAAAAAGTTTTGGAAGGAAGGAATGACAGTAGAACACAGATGATATGAATTGAAAGGGGAAAAAAATGGGATAAGAATTTTAGGTGGAGAGACAGGTTGGAGGGTTAGGCAAAGCAGGAGTTAGCGAAAAGAATACTACCATCAAAGATGTTTTCAAAAGCCATTTTAAATCTATTATTTTATCACACATATTAAACAGATATTTGTTATATATCACATTAAAGAGCTACCTACACAAAGTACTATTATCAAAGAAAACATGGGTTGCCATTTATGTGTGATACCTCCCTTCAATTTGTTTGTTCCAGAGATCCCCAAACAATTGTTCCTAATTTTCAAGAAAATTAATTCATTAATTAAGTATTTAATTAGTTATAATTTGATAAGATTATTGCTGAATACACCACACACATCAGTTACAGAATATGTAGAAATCAATTTGCTACTGATTTCAAATATCTGTCCTACTGTCTAACTTTCTTAGACTTATGGATTCTAGGGGGAAAGTTGGCAACATTCACAAACATTCATTTGTGAATCCTGTGAACTACAATAATAACAAATAATGCAAGATGTGTCCATGGGTTCAGTATTAACATGAAATTTATGGGGTAAATATCTGCTTTCTGATTGGATCTAAGACCTGCTCCACAGGAGGAAAAACATGTCTCATACTATAAATCTAGGAAAAAACAAAACAAAACAAAAACAAACAAAAAACCCATGGTTCTTAAGAGCTAGTGATGAACCTATTACTTTTACTTTGTTAAAAGGACATGATATCAAATTGTTCTCTAAATTAGTATCTCTATGCCTAAATCTTACTCTAAATCTCAGACCTCATGAAAAATGTTTCTTTGTGAAGTAAAAATTAATAGAGAATTTCGCAATGAATTGAAGTCCAAAGATTATTATACTCATTCTCTAAGGCTTAGATGTCATCACTGAAGAGAGGAAGATCAGAGTGAAACAATGTCTCCTGGACATGATTAGACACCTTTATCCATGAACTCATAATAGTTGTGGTTGCCTTCACAAGATTTGTATAAGACTAAGCTATTAATCATTCTTGAATAGGGTGGGAAGAAGGGAATGATCCCTCTATGCATAACTTAGGAGCTATGAACCCATAATGACTTTTGGGGAGGGAGAGATATTTTTATCTAAGGGTGGCTATGAATAAATTAAACATACTCCAATATGTGCCCCAAATGCAGGTATATGAACAATTGGAGCCAATGCATTATTTAATAAAAAAAACCTAAGACTAGGATTGGAGGTGGGGACAGAGAGCAATCTGCAAACAGATGGAGAACTGGGTCTTGAATGTGATCAAAACACTTTGCATGAGATTCTGGAGTAACTTACATGAAAAGTCAGGGATATAGAGTGATAATTTAAATTAGTTTAAGCTTTTATTTTATTTCTGTAATTAAGTGAAATATTTAAAATACATATTAAAAATTTAATAAATTAATGAGCTATAAGAATTTTAGCATTATTTAGTAGACACCTATTTTATAATAAACATTATGTTAAATAATGGGTTACAAAGAAATTTTGTCCAATTATCTATAGCTTAAAAGAACTGAATTAATGTAACTTTTAATATAAATATACTCTATTTATAGACAAAGATATTTGAAGTATAAATACAAATACATATCATTTTTTTAAGATTGTGGACATAGAACCACACATCATATTTGCTGATTATGCTGCTATAATTTCCTGCTTGCAGGAATCTACCATTTACTACAATAAAATGCATTCTTAATTCAGACTTGCACCTGGATATTTGTGTGTGTGTGTGTGTGTGTGTGTGTGTGTGCGCGCGCGCGCGCGTGTGTGTCTCCAAATAGAGGGAAAGGTTTATTTTATTACATTTTTCTTTTTTATCCTTACTTAACTTACTTATTTATGTATCAGTTCCCTTCTACTCCCAGTACCCCCTCATACAGGCCTGCCTCAATTCCCCATCTGAGGAGGGGAAAACCTCTGGGTATCATTTTTCCCTAACATATCAAGTCACTGCAGGACTAGATGCATCCTCACTCAATGTGGTCAGAAATGGTGGCCCAGTTAGAGAAATGAAATCCAGAGGTAGGTAAAAGATTCATTGACAACCCCACTACAGTTGCTGGGAGACCCACATGAAGAGCAAGCTACACTTCTGCTCATATGCAGGGGGCATAGGTGTAGTACATGCTTGCTCTTTGGATGGTAGTTTAGTCTCTGGGAGCCTCCAAGGGTCCAAGTAAGTTGACTCAGTTGGTCTTCCTGTGAAGTCCCTGTCCTCTTCAGGTTCTTAGTCTTTCCTTCAACTGCTACACAAGACTTACTGAGCTCTATTGAATGTCTGGTGGTGGGTGTCTGCATCTGTTTCAGTCAGTAGCTGGGAGAAGCCCCTCAGAGGATAGTTGTTAGTCTTCTATTTACAATCATAACAGATTATCATTAATAGTGTCAGGGATTGGATCTTCCCCATGATCTAGGTCTCAACTTTGGGCACTCATTGGCTGGGCATACCCTCAGTCTTTGCTCTATCGTTGTCCCTCACATCTTGTAGGAAGGGCCCATTTTGGGTCAAAGATTTTGTCAGTGGGTTGCTGTTCTTATCCCTGCACTGGGAGTCCTACCTTGGTAAAGAAGTGGTTACTTCAGGATCCATATCCTTACTGCTCAGAATCTAAGCTAGAATTGCCCCCATTGAGGCCATCAGGCCTTCTTCCCCTTCTTTTGTCCCAGCTCTCTGACATATCCTAGAAATTCCCCTCAGCCAATTTCTGGCCTCTCTTATCTGTTCTCCCTACATCTGATCTCCATATCCCGTTTCCTTCCTCCTCCCATTCTCCCACCCAGTTCTTCTCCTCCTTCCACCTTGGATAACTATTTTATTTCCTCTTCTAAGATATAACCATCCTATCTTGGACCCTCTTCTTTGGGCCTGTTGATTATAGGGCTATTTTCCTGTTCCTTATGACTAATATCTACTTATAAGTGAGTACATATCATGCATGTCAGTTTGGATCTGAGTTACATCACTCAGGATCAAATTTGCTAGTTCTATTCATTTGCCTGGTAGTCTCAAGATGTCCTTATTTTTAATGGCTGAGTAGTATTCCACTCTGTACATGAACCACATTTTCTTTATCCATTCTTTAGTTTAGGGACATCTAGGTTGTTTACAGTTTTCTGGCCATTAGTATTAAAGTTGTTATGAGCAAAGTTGAGCAAGCAACCTTGAGGAGTGGTGGATCATCTTTTGGGCACATAACTATTCCCAGTTTGCTAAGAAATCTCCAAATTATTTCCAAAGTGGTTGCATAAGTTTCTCCTCCCAAACAACAATGTAAGGATGTTCCTATTGCTCAACATCCTTGCCAGCATGTGCTGCCCCGTGAGGTTTTTTGTTTGTTTGTTTGATTGTTTTTGTTTTCTGTCTTTTTTATCTTGGACATTCTAACTGGTATAATGTGGAATCTGAGTTGTTTTTATTTGTACTTCTTCATGACTAAAATGATAAACATTTCTTTACATGTTTTTAGGCTATTGAGAGTCCTCTGCTGAGAGTTCTCTGTGTAACTGTACTCCTTTTTTTTAAATTGTATTATTCATTTTTCAGTGACTAATTTCTTGAGATCTTTAAATATTTTGGATATTAGCCATTTGTCAGATGTAGAGTTAGTGAATATCTTTTCCCAATCTACAGACTATTGTTCTGTCCTATTGATGGTATCCTTTGACTTAAAAAAGATTTTCAGTTTCATAAGGGTCCATTTGTTAGTTGTAGATTTTAGAACCTTAGCCACTGGTGTTTTGTTAAGAACATTATCTAGTATGCCAATGAGTTCAAGGCTATTTCCCAAATTCTGTTCTATTAGATTTAGTGTGTCTGGTTTTACTGTGAGGTCTTTGGTCAAGTTGGTATTGAGTTTTGTGCAGAATGATAAAGATAGATCTATTTGCATTTTTCTACATACAAATATACAAATAGGCCAGCAGCATTTATTGAAGACATTCTCCCTTTTATATTGTATGGTTTTGGATTCTTTTGTCAAAAATCAAGTATCCATACGTGTGTGGGTTTATTTCTAGGTGTGAGAAGAAATATATTCCATTGTGTTTGGGTAAAATGTTCTATAGATATTTGTTAAGTCGCTTTGAATCATATCCTGTGTTAGCTTCCTTATTTCTCTGTTTAGTTTATGTCTCAATGACCTGTCAATTAGTGAGAATGGAGTACTAAAGCCTGCCACTATTAATTTGTAAGGTTCAATGTGTGATTTAAGCTTTAGTAATGTTTAGTTTATGTATGTGAATACCTACGCATTTGGGGCACAGATGTTCAAAACTGAGAAGACCTCTGGTTAGATGTTTCTTTAATGAGTATGAAGTGTCTCCCTCATCTCATTTGATTATTTTGTTTGACAGCTTATTTTATTAGATATTAGAATAGTACCTCAGCTTGTTTCTTGGGTGTCTTTGCTTGGAACATATTTTTCTGGCACCCCATTTTGAGGTACTAACTCTCTTTGTTGTTGAGATATGTTTCTTTTATATAGCAGAGTGGTTAATCTTGTTTATGCTTCAATTTTGTCAGCTTGTGTCTTTTTACTGGGGAATTTAATCCATTCATATTGAGGAATACTAAGCACTAATGATTGCTATTTTCTGTTATTTTGATGTTGGTGATAGTGGTGGTGGTGGAGCTGTGTGTGTGTGTGTGTGTGTGTGTGTGTGTGTGTGTGTGTGTGTGAGAGAGAGAGAGAGAGAGAGAGAGAGAGAGAGAGAGAGACAGACAGACAGACAGACAGACAGGGATACACAGAGATTCTCTTCTTTTGATTTTAGTGTTGTGAAATTATTTATGTCTTGTGTTTTTTAGTATAGTTAGCCTCATTGGATTGGAGTTTTCCTTCTCATATTCTCTGTGTGTCTTGATTAGTGGAAAGGAATTGTTTAAATTTATTCTGTCATGGAATATATTTGTGTCTTCACTGACAGTACTTGAAAGTTTTCCTGGGTATAGAAGTCTGTGCTGACATCTTTAGTCTTTTAGAGTTTGTAAGACATCTGACCAGGCCATTACAACTTTTAGAGTCTCTCTCAAGAAGTCAGGTAAAAGTCTGCTTTTATATGTTACATGGCCTTTTCCTCTTGAAGCTTTTGATATTCTTTTTTCTTTTTTGGTGAATATTTAGTGATTTGATTAATATGAGATGGGAGGATTTTTTTCTGGTCCAATTTATTTGATGTTCTATAAGCTACTTTTTTCTTTTTAGTCTTTAAATTTATTTTTTCATTTCAATTTTATTGGATATTTTATGTATTAACATTTCAAATGTTGTCCCCCTTCCAGGATTCCCCGACTATTCAACAGTCATCTATTTCTTTAGATTAGGAACATTTTCTTCCATGAGTTTTTTATTGCTGTGTTCTCTGTCTTTGGTCTGGGGATCTTCTCCTTCTACTCCTATCATTCTTAGGTTTGGTCTCATCATAGTTTCCAAAATTTCCTTTATATTTTATGTCATGAGATTTTTAAATTTTGCATTTTCTTTGACTGAAATGTTGATTTCTACCATTGCACCTTCTATGCTTGAGATTTTTCTCTTTGAACTCTTCTACTATGTTGGTGGTGCTTTTGTCTGTAGTTTCTGTTGTCTCTCCTAAGTTTGCAATTCCAGAATTGCATCAATTTGTATTTTTTATTGCTTCTATTTCTACTTTCAGTTCTTAGATAGGGTATATTTTTCACCTATTTGATTGTATTTTCTTGTATTTCTTTATATTAATTTGTTCCTCTTTAATGGCCTCTAATTGTAGGTATTTTCTTGTATTTCTTTAAATGATTTATTCATTTCCTCTTCAAAGACATCTATTGCCTTCATAAGACTGGATTTAAGATTATGTTGTTGTGTTTCACTTTTGTTAGGATATCTAGGACTTGCTGTAGTAGGATAGCTGGGCTCTTGTAGTGTCATATTACCCTGGTTCTTGTTGACTTAATTCTTAAACTGTCATTTAGCTATATTACTTTCTTTGTTGCTGGTTGGATGATCTTAATGCCTGCTAGATTCCCCAGGGAATAAAATTTATGTAGTATCTGTCCAAAAAATATAACTCTATAGAAGGCACAAGAAGAAAAACTTCAATCTGAAGATCAGGTTAACTATATTAAGAGAATTCAAGAAGGAAACAATACCAGGAAAACTAATCAAAAGTACAAAAGCTTACAGAGCCACAACAAATGGCAAAATTTATAAACATTGTTCATTAATAACTTTAACTATTAATGATATCATTGCACAACAATTTTCTTCAAGAAATCCATGCATCGAAATGTAAATAAGAAATACCCATTTTAATAAAGATGAAGAAAAAAAAGAAATCCATGCATAGAAGCTCCAGAAGACAGATGGTAAACAACTTAAAATATCTTCAGAAACTCACCCACACTGACGAGATTCACTAAAACCTGGAAAGGACACTCTACAATATGTTTAGTTGATTAAATATATATAATGCGCTCCAGGTTTCTGCCATGTGTGATCTGCCACTTACACTGGTTGACTATGGTGATAGAGCTATGTCTAAGTCATTTTTGGTTCTGTAACTAATCCCTCATCCTTATTCCTGTAACCACAATAACACTCTCTGGTTCACCATGCTAAACTTTGGTGGTATTTGTCATTTAGAAGGTGGTGAGTGAAAGACTAGAGAAGTGAGGCAGGAGTGGGTGAGTGGGTGAAGGAGCACCCTCATAGAGTCAAAAGGGGGAGGGATGGAGGTGTGTGGAAGAGATAAAAAGAAGCAGTATTGATCACTTTTCTGTGACAAGAAACACATTTTACCATCAAAGATAGATATAACCGTACGGTAAAGAAATGGAAAAAGTTGTTTGCAAGCAAATGGAACCAAGAATCAAGCAGGCATAGCTATTATTTTGATATCTGGGGAAATTGACTTCAAACTACAACTAATCAGAAGAAACACAGAAGAATACTTCATACTCATTAAAGGAAAAAAATCATTAAAAGAGAATTATAATTCTAAACATTTCCACACCAAACACAAGGTCATTCAAGCTTTGAAAAGTAGATATAAACAATGAAAATGCCAATAAATGTGCAAATGTTAGGTAAAAACAGAAAAGGAATGAAAAGAGAAAAAACAAAAATTTATGTAATATTATTGCTACTAACAAATTGTGAGGGTATTAATTAATCTATTTACCAAAAAATGTAATGTTATATAAAGAAGGGAATTATATCTGAAGACAAAACATAAAAAGGTGGAATAAAATAAATTAATTAAAGGAAATAGGTCCACATATATATTTTGTATTTTAAATGAGGCATCCATCTTTCCAAGTTTTCAGGTGAAAGAATACATTTAAAATTTATATGATAAGTCAATAAATGGAGATGTTACAATTGTTTATATTACAGTAAGCTATACTTCATCAAATTAGATAACAGTTGCGTTTTTTACTTACTGTAATATTGCATTGCAGAAACTTCCATTCTAAGTAAATGAAATAGCTAATGTTCTATTAAAGAGGTAGATACATTATATTTTCTGAAGAATTTGACAATACCCTCGACGACACAGTAAGTTATGAAAGAGAAAATCTTAATCATGTACAACATTGATGTGTCATGAAACATAGAGTCCGAGGCAGAAGGAGGGGAGGGGAGGGAGAACAGAGAGACTTGGGGTGGGAGAGGGAGAGGGAGAATGAGGAAGATAATTGGAGTCCTAGAGTTTTGAATCGTAACTATCTTATTTATTTCAGCAACACCATTTGATCTACCACTGGATGGAGGAAAGTCCACAAGGACTCACCAATGGATGGAGAGTTAGAGGGGATTAATGACTCATTAGAAATGAAGTATTAATCTTCCAAAGGGATGAATACCCAATGTATTATCTACTAAGTGGTCAGCACTAAAATCATACACAGATGAGCAACATTAAGGGATTTAGCAGAGTGTTTTTATGCATCTATTGATCATATATAATATACATAAATGCATACATGCACACATACACATAGGCATTGTTAAAGACACATAGATAAGTTAAGTTTTATATTCTCAATTTAGATGGTCACATAATATAAATTTTAAGCTATCTCTATATCATTAAAATTTTTATGAAATACGGAATCATATAAACCCATAAACTCCTCATCCATTTCTTCCTTATTTTAAGTATCAAATCATTTTGGTGTAGTATATTTAATAATCCATAAACATTCATCATGTCTTCAAAATAATTTTCAGTCGTACCTTTCATTTATATGTTATCAAACTGGAATAGACTTGTAATAGTTCATTAAAAATGAGACGAATTTTCTTATTAACTCTAATTCTACAAATCTGAAGCTGATATGTCAATTATTATCTCTTATTACTTCCTTGTTTCATGCAAAGACTCTTTTATAACTAGGCTTTATGAAACTTTCCTTTTAACTTTTAGGCCAATGAAGTCATTATTTCAAGCTCCTTTGCTGAAGAGTTTCCAGAGCCTATTGTACAACACCCACGGTGAGCTAAATCACATGCTTTCCATTGTGCATTAAATTCATGGAAACTTGGGAATGAGTGATCATTGCAAATAAAGAAAAGACATCTAAGAATATCCAACATCAGGTAAATGAAGAACCAAACTGGAAAAGAACTGGTGTAAGTACTATAATAAAGAAGACAAAAGTAAAATTATGTGTCTTAAGCCGCACTAATAGGAATATGAATTACAGATATTTTTCTATTTCTTGTAATAAGGTTATTAGAGAATCACATTCAAATTCACTAGAAAAAAATGTAAGTTATTTGCTGTACTTCGGTTTTATGCATAATCTTCGGCCTTTTTTCTTGCAAGTGAAAAATCAGACAAAATATCAGGAATTTTAATCAGAAATGCACTTACATTTACTGTCCCATTAGCTTGTATATGCTGAGTACTTTGGTTTCAGTGGACAGAATTTATAAATAACTATAGGGAACCTGTTCATTCCTTGACAAGGTATCTTTCTGCATTTATCTTTGTATCAGGTGTTATTCCTGGTGCTGTCAATATACTCACAAATATTCATGTATTAAGCTATTAGGTTTTCAGATAAGATACCATGTATCCATTCAGTGGTAGCTCCTTGAGATAGTAATGAACCTGTGAAATATTACTCCCCAGCAACGGTGTAGACATCTTAACATGATAGCAAAATGTGTGTGTTATATGTATATGGTTGTTGGTTATCTCTTGTACTGGCCTCTGTGCTGACATATCCTAACTGCTGGAATCTCCCATGTAAACGGGCTGAACCTTAAGGAATAGTCTCTCCCTGCATCTTTTCATGAAATCTGTACCTGCCACATGGTGCCAAGCCTCAACTTTTCTCTGTGCCCCGTTTAATTTTAGGTCTTTTTACTACAACTGAAGCTGAACCCTCAACATTGGCATCTCTCACTTGCTCTTCAGGTATTCCATCCAGGCCAAGGCTCAGTGGTTGTGAATGGTCCCCCACCCCATTTCTTCAAAACTGAAATCATCTGGTAACACTTATACTGCCATGATTGGCTGCCATCACAATGTATTCTCTTGGTTCACTCTGGCCAATAAAATATTTGTGGTGACATTGAGGAAATATTCCTAGATTTGTAATTCTCAATGATGATGACCTCTTCTTATTCACCACCAACTTCCCAGCTCCAACTAGCCAGTATCAACTATCTAAGTGATGCAAAGATTTTCTTCAGTGGTTCTGGTCCCTTTTTAATCATTGGTACCTCCTAAAACCAGTCAGAACACATTTTAAGTTGAAAAGATTCAATATTCAGTGGCATTAATAATATATTTAAGGTACTTCCATAACTCCCCTCTGAACTTTACAATCATCAGGGCTGCTCAATATTTAGTTTCTTATTTCCCACAGTAACTCACTAATCTCTAAACACTCAATGTCTTTTCTAGATCAACGTTGCAAACAACATGATCAAATTTATCACCCCAACATGGTACCAGATTCTTAGTTAACTTTCTATTGCTGTGATAAAGCACAATGATCAAAGCAGTTTGCAGAATACATAGATTATTTCAGTTTACAGTGTTTGATCATAGGCCATCCTTGTGAGAAATCAGGGAATAAATAGAATACTGAATGGAGGAACATATGCAGAGGCCATGGAGAAGTCATTCTTGCTAGATTGGTCCCAAGGACATGTTTAACTTGTCTTCTTATAGCACCAGGACCATCATTCCAAGGAAAACATCTCCCATAGTGAGCTGGGCCCTCCCACTTCAATCATCAATCAGAAAATGAAGCACAACTTTCCCATAGCCAAATCTACAGGGAACATAAAATTTAGGCTTCCTCGTCCAAATATTGTGTCAAGTTGAATAAAACTAGCCATCATGGTAATGAAGCAGGGAAACCTCAGGCTCAAGGCCACCTCATGTTATTTAGGTTACTGCTGATTTTAACTTTTTAAAGTAGTTTTATTAGACAGGAAATACCTAATTGTTTCTCAAGAAAATTTTCTGGAGTTAAAGACTAGAAGATCAGAGCAAAAATTAATTGGTTATAATTCTCTCATAGTTTGCAGTCAGTTTATAATACAAGTTAAATCACTGTACAAAATTTAGAAACAGCTTCTTGCTATCAGAAATAAGGCCACTAAAACATAGTGAAACATGTGTCCCTGTTGCATGGTAGGGCATCTTTGGAATATAGTTCCAAGAGACTAAGTGTTAGTTCTTTAGTTAGATCTATTTCCAATTTTCTGAGGAAACTCCAAATAGATTTCCACAGTGGTTATACCAGTTTTTAATCCCACCAGCAATGGAGGCGTGTTCTTTTTTCTCCAAAATGTTTTGTCACCTGAGCTTTTGATCTCAGCCATTCTGACTGGTGTAAGGTGAAATCTCAGGGTTATTCTCATTTGCATTTCTCTGATCACTAAGGACTCTGAACCTCTTTTTAAGTGCTTCTCCATTTGAGATTTCTCTGTTGTAAATTCTCGGTTTAGTTCTATATCCCTTTTTTTTTTGATTGGGCTGTTTGGTTTTTTGTTGGTTAGCTTCTTGGATATTAGACCTCAACCAAATGTGAGGATAGTGAAGATTTTTTTCCAAATCTGTAGGTTGCCAATCTGTCTTACTGACTATGTCCTTTACCTTACAGAAGCTTTCCAGTCATGAGGTCTCATTTATCAATTCTTAGAACATGAGCCATTGGAGTTCTGTTTATGAAATTTCCCCCAGTGCCAGTGAGTTCAAGGCTCTATCCCACTTTTTTTGTTAGATTGAGTATATCTTGTTTTATGTTGAGGTCCTTGATCCACTTGGATTTCAGCTTTGTTCAGGGTGACAAACATGGGTCTATTTTCATTTTTCTACATACAAGAGATTCAGTTAGACCAACACCATTTATTGAAGATGCTTTTTTTTTTTTTTTTTTTTACCATTGTATATTTTGGCTTCTTTGTCAAAGATCAGGTATTTGAAAGTGAGTAGTTTTTTGTCTGTGTATTTAATTCTACTCCATTGACCAACCTGTCCGTCTCTGTACCAATACCTTGCTGTTTTCATCATCATTGTTCTGTAGTAGAGCTTGAGGTCAGGGATGGTGATTCCCCAGCCCTTCTCTTAAGGTTAAGAATTGTTTTTGCTATTCTGGGTTTTTTGCCTTTCCAGATGAATTTGAGAATTCCTTTTCCCATGTTTTTGAAGAATTGTATTGTTAATTTGATAGTGATTGCATTGTATCTGTAGATTGGGAATTGCATTGAATCTTTGGTAAGATGGCTATTTTACTATGTTAATTCTGCCAATCCATGAGCATGGGAGATCTCTCCATTTTCTGAGAGCTTTTTTGATTTCTTTCTTGAGATACCTGAAGATATTGTTGCCCAGATCCCTATGGTGACCAGAGGGAACTTATAGGGCCCACCTCCAACAGAAAGACAAGGCATCAAGTGAGGGAAGGAATTACTATCCGGCAGTCAGAACTCTGACCCATAATTGTTTCTGTCTGAAAGAACTGCAGGAGTGGAAATGGAGAAAAGCCTGAGGAAAAGAAGGTGTAACACCAGGCCCTAAGAGGGAATCAGCCATTCTGGAAATCAGTCTGGAGGTTTCTCAGAAAATTGGACATTGAACTGCCTGAGGATCAGCTATACCTCTCTTGGGCATATACCCAAAGATGCCCCAACATATAAAAAAGACACGTGCTCCACTATGTTCATAGCAGCCTTATTTATAATAGCCAGAAGCTGAAAGAACCCAGATGCCCTTCAACAGAGGAATGGATACAGAAAATGTGGTACATCTACACAATGGAATATTACTCAGCTATCAAAAACAATGACTTTATGAAATTAGTATGCAAATGGTTGGAACTGGAAAATATCATTCTGGTGAGCTAACCCAATCACAGAAAGACATACATGGTATGCACTCACTGATAAGTGGCTATTAGCCCAAATGCTTGAATTACCTAGTGGCCTAGAACAAATGAAACTCAAGACGGATGATCAAAATGTGAATGCTTCACTCCTTCTTTAATAGGGGAACAAGAATACCCTTGGCAGGAAAGAGAGAGGCAAAGATTAAAACAGAGACTGAAGGAACACCCATTCAGAGCCTGCCCCACATGTGGCCCATACATATAGAGCCACCCAATTAGACAAGATGGATGAAGCAAAGAAGTGCAGACCGACAGGAGCCGGATGTAGATCGAACCTGAGAGACACAGCCAGAATACAGCAAATACAGAGGCAATGCCAGCAGCAAACCACTGAACTGAGAACAGGACCCCCGTTGAAGGAATCAGAGAATGAACTGGGAAGAGCTTGAAGGGCTTGAGACTCCCATATGTACAACAATGCCAAGCAACCAGAGCTTCCAGGGACTAAGCCCACTACCTAAAAGACTATACACGGATGACCCTGGACTCTGACCTCATAGGTAGCAATGAATATCCTAGTAAGAGCACCAGTGGAAGGAGAAGCCCTGGGTCCTGTAAGACTGAACCCCCAGTGAACTAGACTGTCGGGGAGGGCGGCAATGGGGGAGGTGGGGGGAGAACACCCATAAGGAAGGGGGAGGAAGGGATGTTTGCCAAATGTACATAAGAAATACTCAAGTTAATAAAAAAAATACAAAAAAAAAAAAAAAAAAAAAAAAAAAAAAAAAAAAAAAAAAAAAAAAGGAATCTAGCTCAAGAGGAGGCTCCAAGGCCTCCATTACTGAGGCCTTGGAGCACTCACAAAAAGGAACCTATCTTGCCTGCCTTCTAAAAGACCCAACAAGCAGCTGAAAGAGTCAGATGCATATATTTGCACGAAGCAATGAACAGAAGTTGCTGCCCTCTGTGGTTGAATTAGGAAAAAGTTGGAGGAAGCTGAGGATGTTACAGGACCCTGTAAGAGGATCAGCACCAATTAACCTTGACCCCAGAGATCTCTCAGACACTTGATCACCAACCAGATAGCATACACCAGCTGATATGAGGCCCCAAACACATATACAGTAGAGGACTACCAACTCTGGAATCAATCAGAGAAGATGTACCTAACCCTCAAGAGACTGGAGAACCTAGGGAGTTTAGAAATCTGGTGGGGTAGGTGGTGTGGGGTAAGGAGGGCAGGGACATGGTATGGGTTGTGGAACAGTCAGAGAGTAGACAGGGAGGGGAATAAAGTCTGGAGTATAAAAATTAATTGATTAATTAATTAATTAAAAAACAACAGAAAATTTAGAAACAAACTAAACTTGTCATTTTGATTTGCAAATGGCAAAACTATGTGCTAATACAGTTGAAATTTAAATTAGACAAATTTCCTGAGCACAGTTTCACTGGGATTTATTCCTCAGTCATTAGGAAATACTATTTTCAGGAAATTCCACCTGCATTCATATCTTAAAAAAATCAAGTACCGCAAAAATTATTCTTATGATATGTGTGTGAAATTACAACTCTGAAACTGAAAGCAACAAATCTGACAAATTAAATGTATGTACATGAGTAAGGATGGTATTCTATGCTTAATGGTGGAAAAAAGGGAACCTATTCCAAATCAATGTAGAAATTCAGTACTCCTTAAAACAATTCTATGGCAAATATTTTCTGTTTTTAATTTCATTGTTTTGCAAATCAACAAGTTTATAGAAACTGTTAGAAGGACAGCCAGGGTACTACACTGAGTAGTTTTTTAGGTTGTGATCATTCATTAAATTTATGCTGTGTATTTCTCTGCAGGGAAAAAAACAGCCTAAAATCTATTCTAATTCTAACTATATAATAATCAAATGATATAGTACTGTCTGCATTAGTTTAGAACGTCATACATATTTTATATTAAACAACAGCATAATACATGTTTTAAAGCAACACTAAATTTGTTACATCTATAATAGCTCATTAAATGATGTAAATAATACAAACAATTCATTAAGGAGCACCTAAAAAGACTGATGTCTCAGTTAGTGTTCTATTGATGAATAGACACTATGACTATAGCAACTTTTATAAATTAAAATATATAATTGCAGCTTGCTTATTATAGTTTCAGGTGCCCCGTTCATTGCCATTGTGACAGGGAGTGTATCAGGATGCAGGTAGACATGGTACTGGAGAAGTAATTGAAAGCTCTACATTACATCAACAGGCAACCGGAAAAGGAAAAAAAATTGTCCTGGCATGGGCTTTTGGAACTTGAAATCCTATCCCCAGTGGCACTTCCTCCAACAATATCAAACCTCCTAACCCTTTCATATAGTGCTGTATTGAAGAATTCAAATATATGAGCCTGTGCAGGGCATGCTTATTCAAGTCTTTCTACTCCCTAGGTTCCATAGGCTCTTTATTATACCATCATTCAAAACTGCATTCAACCCAACTTCAAATTTTCCTATTATCTATAGTTCACAACAGTCTCAAGGCTGATTAAAAGTTCAAAGTCTCAAGTCATTGTCACAAATGTACCCTCTGTAAAGACAAAATTAAAAAGAGCAAAGGTAAAATACTGTCAACACCCTTGGCTCAGAGTATACATCACCATTCCAAAAGAAAGGAAAGGGAGTGTGGTGAAGAATCCTGGATCAAAGCTATACCAAAAACAGTAAGAAAAACTCCAAATTCTATATCTCCATGTCTTATGGTAAATCTGTCATATGTCAAACAGCTTTGTTGATTGCAACACATTTCTCTTTCCTGGGCTCTCCTCATATTCCATTTGTAGCTCTCATTTGCAGGTATTTCATGATTCTGGTACCTCAAACATCTTGGGGTCTCCAATGGAATCTATGTTTCACCTTCACAGCCGCACAAAGCCTCGGGACAAATATTTTAGCTTTTTTTTTTTTTTTTTTTTTTTAGCTACAAAGGGATTCCACAACTCTGTACTTATGCCTTTGACTCTAACATCAGAACCGCTTGACCAAAGTTGTCAATATTTTCTGCTGGCTGGGGTTAGAACTTGGCTCTCTTTTCTAAATACATTTTCACCTTCCTTCTGGTTTTTCATGGTTTCATTCACTGGTTAAACTTTTCATTAAGTCCTTTCACAAATTGGGAGATTAGTTGGGTGGATATTTGCTCTGAGCTCACAGTTCCTTAGTTCCATTTTGCATCAAGCTTTTCATTAAATGCTTTGTCCTTTAATGCACTGAACTGAGTTTTATTACTTTCTAATGCTTTTTTTCTTCACAAACTGTACATTATGTATTTTTCTTTCACATTATAGGTCTGCATAAGAATGACTCTAAATAACCACATAACAGAGTCACTACTAGGTCACATGAGATTGTCTCTGCCAATGCCATCAATCCAAAACTCTTCAATTTAGCTTCAGGCTTTTCAAAGGGCAGAACAAGGACAGAAAGCAGCCACATCCATCTCTAACATGATTGGTCTCTAGGCTACTCACAAATATTCTCCTCTGAAACTTCCTGATATGGGTCATCATAGTCTACATTGATCTTTCCACCACCTTCCATGTTACTGAAAGGTCACATTAACCACTACTTAAAATATTTATCTGTTTTCCTAAATCAAACTTTTAAATTCCACATTTTGCCAACAAAAAGCAAGGTCTTCCCTGTCACAGCAGCATCCTATTCTCAGGAACAAACTTCTGACTTAGTCAGCGTTCTATTACTGTGAAAGGAAACCATGATGATGGCAGCTTTCATAAAGGAAATCATTGAATCAGGGCTTGTTTACAGTTCCAAGGTTGAGTCCATTGTCATCAGGACTAGGAGTGTTGCAGTTTGCAGGTTGGCATGCTGCAGGAGGAGTGGCTGAGACTTCTATATCCAAATCCACAGGCATCAGAGAGAAACACTGGTACAGTCATGGACTTTTGAAACCTCAAACCTACTCCCAACCCCAGTGACACCCTTCCTCTAACAATGCCACATCTTCTCTAAAGCCACACCTACTAAGAAGGCCATATTTCCTAATCTTTTCAAGAAGTTCCATTATCTGTGTATTCAAATATATGAATTTATGGGATGGGGCATTCTTATTCAAATCACCATAATGAAGAAATTTTCAGTTTGTTTTGTTGATTTCAATCTTCTCTGAATAGACAAAATTTCTCTTCAAAGTGTTTTACTAAATTTCTATTATCTACTGGATACTGAATGCTTTACTATGAAACCTTTTAAGTTTTTTCTATTATTTCCTCCTTTTTCTACAATCCTTTGTCATCCTGAAAAATCCCTACTTATCTATTAAGTTGTTGCCTAAATTCTCTTCTGAAATTTATTCCAGTCTTCCTTTTAGCTCGCACTAGTAACCTTTGGCATTGCTATATTCTTTAAATGTTCTTTCCATTTCATTATGAACTGATTATATTCTATTTGCTCAACACTTATCTACTTCAGTAGATTATGAGCCCTTTGAGGAAAAATACAAACCTGTATCAGTCTCTGTCAGAGGAGAGTGTCAACACAGGCAAACACAATTATGATTGGAATGTATATACTCAGAATGCCTCCTTTACGTTCTTGTGGTAACAAAATAATGTCATATAATCTGATGATTCTTAAAGTTTACTTCAGCAAATTGATAGATGGCAGTATTTGTCCTACAATCAGATATGGTTATTTAGACCTAGATAATTAAGTACTTTAAATTTTTTTTCTAAAAATTGAATTGCAATTTTTACATTATGAAGTCATGCCTTTCGTCCAAATAATATATGAGTAAAAATCCTGAGTATTTCTTTATATCATACTTACTGCATCAGACATCTTCTATTATATTCATGCCCTACCCTGTGGCTTCTGTCACAAAAAAGGAATTGTAGGCATAAATCAAAATGTGACATCATGATATTATTTAAATGATACATTATATATGCACTTCACAGTATGTCTAGACAAAATTGCATTCTTACACAAACTCCTTTCATTTATCACCATGTTGTTCATTCACTATGACAACAAAATGAAGGCCCATTACATGAATGCACATCAGATAAAACATCCACTGCAACATAGCCAAAATGCTGCTCAGTGTTATTCAAGTTACAGTACAAAAGAAAAGAACTTAAAAACTTTACATTTGAAGTTATAATGTTTATGCCTTAGGCTTCTCTTCCAATCTAACATCAGTAAATGAAACAAATTTATTTCTTTACATAGAGATGCTAAGTACAATTTCTTTTGCTGGTAAACTTTAATTACAAAATCATTTTGTACGATAAAACAAAATGATGGAACTTTAATATATTTCAAGTATACATTATAAAATGTAGAATATAGGAAATGTTTCACAGGTGACTCTGCTTTATTATGAGGTTCAGATTTTTTAATGGAAAATACATTTTCATTGGATTTAACTACTCCTGTTTTTTGATTGATCCACTAACACATTTTATGTTACTCAACATTTTTAAAAGTGATTTTTAGTTGTGGGTATATCTTTTAACTTACGTGAATTTATATAAACTTGTGTATAATATACTATAGAGACCAAAAAAGGCCATTAGATTGTCTCAAAGTAGAATTACAGTTGGTTGTCAACTGCCACATTTGTGGTTTACATCCATCTAGGATCCAAAATCTACAACACGTGTATTAAGTGTTCTTGACTATAGATTCAATGCTATAAATCCTCAGTTTTTCATTTCACCTTTCTTAAGACTATAATTTACTGACTACCTTTCCTCTTTCTCTTGTCAAACCTTTGCATATGCCCTTCCCCAATCTCCTTCAAAGTCACAGTCTATTTTTTCACTAATTGTTATTGCATTCATATACACATATATTCCTAAATATAACCAGTTAGTCCAATACATTATTACTGAATGTATGTTCTCAGGACTAATCATCTGCACCAGACATCCACTTGCTGTGACTTCTACTGAATACCATCTTTTCCATTTTCAGATTTTCTCACTATACTACAGTTCTTTATGTAGAATTGAGGTCTCATACTACCCAGAACAGCATTTCCATTGCTGTCTTTCTTGTTCACCTTATATTTAGGTGCTCATGTCTATAGGACTTTATGAATGAAGTTTCTGAGACTATTAAGAGTCAAAGTTCCACAGGGAAAAAAATGCCTGCTTCTCTAACTCTTCTACTCTTTCTGCCCTCACTTCAATAAAAATTCCTGCATCTTACATAAAGAAGTCTTATTGTAGCTGTGTCATTTGATACTATGACCCACAGCATTATATTTTGATTGTAATTTTCTGTAGTGGATTGCATATATAACAAAGAGAAATTTTCATAATGAGAGGTAAGACACATTGTTGTGGGCATAAGAACAAGTATTTAGGGATTATGCTAATTTAGTGGAAAGGTAATTGTTGCTGTTCCCTTGAGATTCATGATTTCACTGTCCCTGGGTATTTGTGTGTGTGTGCAGATCCAGGTATGATTTTTCTTTTGTTGAAAGGGTCTTACATGCAGCTCCATACTTGTTTATGAAACCAAAGATATCTGTGCCACAATTGCACCCTTAGGGTTATTGTGACATGTTAGAAGTTGTAGTTCTTAAATGTCATTGCTGAATAAACTTAGTGGTTGCTTCCCTATTCTTTTAAATGATGTTAAGCTTTGCATCACAACAAAACATAATCTGGAGATTTAAAATGGAGAGATGTCCAAAAAGCAAACATGGATGGGAATAATTTCACAAGGCTTTACCTCTAGATAAAGAGCTATATGAAATTGGTGGTCTTAGAGAGAGGGAGAGAACAATTTTCTCTATGAATAAACCCCTGTCAGATTATTCAATCTCAAATCTTAAACAAATTTACAAATAAGAAAAAAAGTAAAATGACTCAATAATGACAACTAAGAGGCCTTGAATTTGACAAAGTGGAGAGGGTGTCACGGAAATGGAAATGATGCAAATAAAGTATTTGTATATGAAATTTTCAAAAAATAAAATATGACTAAAGATTCTATATTGTTGAACAGAATAAAAAAGAAATCAACCCTATACTGGCATTAGCTTTTAGCTATGAGAATAATTTTCATCACTTTACGTTAGCCTTTATATTTTTTGACAAATGGTGTAATTCTAGATAAACTGGGATTTGGTATGTAGCCTAGACTCTCTTCAAACTCATGGTAATGCTTTTATATAAGGCTGACATCAAATTAATAGTAATTCTCTAGCCTCACCCTCTCAAATGGAAGGATTATAAGAATAAGTGTATCCCGTATGTTGAAGTACAACAGCTGTAGTCAGCCCCATAGTTCATCGTTTTTGATTTTGTAGATAGCAATTCTCATGATTAACCATTTTAAACACAGTTAGGAGGTATCTTACTTCGTATATTTACTGTTCACTTCTATACCTTGCTCACATCCAGCCATTACCAGTTTCTCATATGTGTCTACTTCACTATTGTTTCCATATTTGTTTTCTAAATATGTTTTCAAATTCATCAAAGAAGCATATTTCTACAAATACTTTCATCAAACCTTAGTTCGGTATAACATACTATGCTCTTGGTTCAGGCTATGTAAAGAGCAATCAGTTCCAAGACAACAAAAAGAAAGGAGGAAATGTTTCAAAGGTTGGTTAAATTATTCATACACTGAAGATATGGATTCAAAGTTGGTTGCCTGATAATAAATACTTCTTATATACTCTAGAGTCTCTAGTTTTGCAGAATAGAAATTCTAACTGATCACCTGATTACATATATTCTTTAGGTGTTCAGACCTGAGCACCAGCACGGACAGTATCTATGGTTAAGAAAATTATTTCTACAAAAGTACTGACTTTTACCTTTAGACATTTATATTTTAGGGAAATATTATTTTTATTGTTTCTTTTCTTTTCTATATTTCTCAATTAATTCAGAGTGATGAATTTTTACAGTGATTTGGAAAATCTAACATATATTTGCTAGTTTCTAAATACAAATATGCATACACATTGGCCAACTGTATGAGAAAATTAGCTTTCATGTATAAATTGTCATTGAGAAACCTTTTAAGTAGTTTTGCAACAGTTCTAAGTTCTTGGTCTTTTACTGAAGTGCACATTATAGGCTACGTGCAGGGAGAGCGTTGGCGGTGTCAGAATATAAGAAA
The DNA here is from genome assembly GCF_011064425.1 of Rattus rattus. Taxonomy (NCBI): domain Eukaryota; kingdom Metazoa; phylum Chordata; class Mammalia; order Rodentia; family Muridae; genus Rattus; species Rattus rattus. Next base: position 63,702,333 of record NC_046154.1, read on the forward strand.
TGTTGGATGAAGAGCCCAAAAATAGTCTCAGGATGTTGAGTGACATAAGGAACATCATTTGATTTAGGATATCAGCAAGAAATGCATAAATATTATGACATATGTGAAGGGGTTTTGACTGACAGTGAAAATTTGTTAGATGGTGACATAGAAGTGGAGCTATATTCAAATGCTTTCAGCCTGAAGGAAGGAACTAAGTAAAACGTTTAGAGATGAAAACAAGAAGATTTACAGCAGAAAAAGCCAACTATCTAATCCTTTAAGGGATAGAAGATTTATATAGTAGAAGTAGCAGAATTCTGCTTATGTAACTGTACTAGAGAAAGTATCTTAAGCCTAGAATTGTCAGGGATTAATCTGTACCTTCAAAGTATTAGTATCTTTTTTTTTCTTTTGGTTCTTTTTTTTTTTTTTTCGAGTTGGGGACCTGAATCCAGGCCTTGCGCTTCCCAGGCAAGCACCCTGAGCCAAACCACTGCATAGGTATCCAACATCATATTTCTGATTACCCCACAAAAAAAATGCATTTATTAGCATTCAAACAACACAGTATATCATATTTGATTTATAAAAAACATTCCAGGTTATTTGACCATACAGATTAGTATTGATTGATAATAAATTGCATAATGATCATCAGTGTAAAAACGAGTTGTTTAAAGTCTATAAATAGTAGAGAAAGAATGTTTTCAGATACACAGGCTATTGATATCCAACTATACTTGTGCCAAAAACTGAAACTGATGGGGCTTAAGATTGATCCTGTGAAGAAATTTTACAATATAATATAAGTTTTGATTTGAAAAATTTGTCATGATGACAGAGATGTTAGAATAAATAATCAAAGCCTCCCAATAAATAATGTTTGATTAGCAGTTATATAGAGATAATACTACTGTATTATCTTGTGCACATTTTCTTGTTTGAGACAAGATATGTAGGAGCTGCTAGACCATGAAAGCACTTGTATGTTATCTTAACTTTGGTTCCTCAAAATCATCATAATTTTTAACATTTATCAGTAATTTAAAAGATAAAAACAAAGAGAAAATGAATTATATTGAATAAAAAAATGGGTCCCAATTATCCTAAATGACACTATTTATTTTTTCTGGTTTCCCACATTAATAATTTTTAGATGTCTATATCACAATCCAAGTGATAGCCTAGTGAGGCTGATTGTCTTCTAAGATGAGATTTGGAACAAGATTCTTTTCTAATTTACGTATACCCCTTATTAAATATTAATGTTTTTCTGGATGTCTCCCATTTATTAGCTACCCCCAAAAGAAGGTTTATATATGCACTGATATGTCCCTAGTCCCAATCCATTTTCCAGAACTTGCAGTTGATACCTAGACCTACGTATATGTGAACTTGATAAACTTGGTGAAAACCTATTATCTCCCCTATTCTGTTAGTAAGATAGCCCTACTATAATAATGTCCCACAGACATGGTAGATAAAACAACAGGAATTTATTGGGATCAATTCTACAGGCATGCAACCTAGGACTTTATTACCAAGGTCTCAGCTTTTTTTTTCCCTTTTTTTATTAAGTTGGGTATTTCTTATTTCATTTCAAATATTATTCCCTTCCCGCCTTCTCCTGTCACTAATAGTCCCCTAACTCCTCCTACCTCTCTCTATGAGGGGCCTCCCCACCTCTGCAGAGATCCTTTATACACCTCTTGGTTTCATGTTTTGCTGACAGTCTATTCATCCTTTGGCTTATGTAAGCATCAGTTCTTTCTTTATGCTGCATTCTCCCTTTTTCTGTGCCCCAATTTAATTCTTTTTGTAAAAGCAACCGTTTCTTTGGATTAGGGTCACAATCTCTTCCAGTATGATATCATCTTAACTAATTATATCTTAACACAACCATATTCCAAAGTAACTTTACACTGTGAGCTAAGCAGAGGTAGGGCTTTGCTATTTTAAAACTTAACCCATAAGACAAGAAAGTGTGGAATGCTAAATCCATAGTTTTGAAATCACTAGAATCAATGTGGTGGATTAATTTTATCACAGATGAATATACAGTGGCAGGAAAAGAGAAGACTGTTGCCATAACATTTGAGTTGTTTGCAGTGAAAGTGCAATACACAAGTCAAAAGTGAACAGATTTCTCTGTGATACCAGAGGTAAGGTTTTTCAAGGAGGATCCCTTGAGAGGGTTAGTGTAGTAGAGTTGAGGGGGAGAGGGAGGATTGTGCTTGAGTGGGTTTCCTAAACAGAAGTCTCTGGTGCCAATTGCTGCAGCTGTTGTGCAAATCTTACCAGGTTTGTGTTCAGTACTTTGTTGTATAATGAGAACATTCTCATACAGAGAACAATAGCTTGCCCACTGTCTTTTAATATGCTACTGTCAGAGCTGGAATTGGCAACAAGAACTCACAAGTCAGAAATAAGCCAAGTTTCAGGCTTCCTCATCTATATATACCACCTGTCTGTTTTTGCTGGAAGAAAGAGTGAGAGAACACACATTTGTCTCTATAGGATTTTTAACTTGTGAAATGTTTTGGATTGTGTATTCTATCTTTCTGTTATTACTTTAGAGCCAAAAAGTTTATCCAGATATACTGCATGACAATTCAGTATCTATAAATTAAAGAACTAGGATACTGACATGGCATTTATGTCTAGGAAGTAGCATGACATATATTTGGAAAAAGTGCCAGACTGAGAATTAACCATTCTAGGCTCTAAACATTCTTAAGCTGTGTGAGTTAGGCAGTACTTTTAATATTATGGGCTTCGATCTCATCATGAACTAAAGAGAGTGGAGAAATAGTGCATGTTTATGATTTGTTTTGATATTATCTGAATTGCTTACATTTCATATCCATATTAAATAGCATGGTCTGAAAGCTTGAATGGTCACTGTGATACCATTCTAGGGATACTTCCAAGTTGTAACAATTTAATATACTTTTATATTTGATTGATTTTATTCTTCTAGATTGTGTGTTTACTTAGTATAAATTAAAATTTATCGACTGGTGTGAAGTTTTTGTATCATTTCCTTTTATAAAATGAAAAGAAGAGTAATCTTACCGAAGCCTTATTAAACAAGTGTTTACATGTAGGCTAATGTCTTCTTTGCTTGCTCTCTGTACTAGATTCTAGTACCTCCATTTTGCATTAACCAGAAGATTTACTGCTATGAACTTCAAACAAATGGGCAAATAATTTGTAAAATGTGCTGAAATTGCATTCTTAAATAAGAATTCAATTATTACTATATGATTAACAACTTGTGTTTATTAATTGAAGATATCTAATATGTATAAGGTTTTGCTGATAAGAATAGGTGTCATATTCTTTAGTTTTGAAGAGTTTCACAGCAGATATTAATTATACATGATTTATTTTATTTTGTTATTATGTTATCATACTTTATTATATAGTATTTTGATCATTTATACCCCTCATATCTTTCAATTATATCTCATCCTTTCTGATCTTTTTCCTTTCCTAATCAGTCTTTTTTCCATTCTCTAATTTTATGACCTACTAAGTGTGTGTGTGTGTATTATATATACATTTACAAATAATTTGTACAGTATTAATTTTTATAATATTTTAATTTTGATGTTAAAATATAATTACATTGACTTCACTTTCCTTTGCCCAACCTTTTCTATGTACTAACCTGCCTGCCCTTTCTCAAATCATGGCCACTTTTTAATAGTTGATATATATTCATTCCCAAAGACATAAATACAACCTACTCAATTCTTATACTGCTAGTTCTATGTGTATGGGTTTTAGAGCCTACCATTGGTATTGGAGAACAAATTGGTGTGTTCTTTCATGCATTGGTATGTTCGCAATCCATTCCAGTTTCCATTAAAATATCTATCCAATCAATCAACTGCCGAAGTGCACGAAGGGATTGGTCCTACAGACCCACAACAACAGATTCTACATAGCACAGGGTAACAACAGGGTATCCTAGAGGAGGTTCAGTGAGGTTCCAGTATTGATAAGGTAGCAGAAGTCAGAGGCCTAGTTCCAGGCCAATGAGTCACTGCAATGAACTTTTGCATGCACAGAATTGTGGACAAAAGGGTATACTATGTGACATACTGGGACACACTACAGCATCCACAACAAGACTTACTTTTCTCTGTTGTAGGAAGGGTGTAAGGGTGTAGAACAGGTAGGAGATGAAGGGAAGATGAGTGGAATTGGGGTACATGATGTGAAATTCACAAAGAACCAATAAAAGTTTAAAATGTATAATAGAAGAAAAATTAAAAGAAGCAATTTAATGTTCTTATTTTACTTTATATTTTATTATATCTTATTAACTATTGTGCCACTTCTTTGGCAACATTTTAATGCAATAGAAAATGTATTAACATACACTAGACATTGGTCTGTTAGTTACCAGAAAAAGAGCTTATTCTCTTTATTTTTCAAAATAAAAACCAGTTTCGGTATCTGTGCAATAGATAATAAAATATATTTGAAAATAGATGTTCAAAAAATCTCTCAGGACTCTAGCATGACAAATATCTATTAACTGAACTTGTGAGAAACATATACTCTGTAAAGACAAAGCAATATACAAATCCCAAGAGTAAACAATATGGATTATTGGAGGTTGCTTAGCTCAGATATGTATTAGAATTAGAAACTTTAGGGCATAATTTTGTTCTGGTTGAATTATTAATATTCACATTAGTGTTGAGAAAATTCCAAGGATATCATTTAGGCAAGAGAATGTTTCCCCTAGAGTGTCAGATAAGAAACGTTACCAACCCTGAAGTATAAGTTCAAACTCCACTGCCCTATTTAACAATTTTACCCTACAACCTGCCAAGGCAAGTAGCTGTGTTAGAGAGCTCAAAACAGGATGATTAGAATAAACCACTCTGTGAAGATTTTTGCATGTATAGTTATCAGGATTCTCTGAGGAAGTAAAATGATAGAAAAAATATTCACTCCTAAGTATTCTATGGTACCATTTCCATATGTTCTCAAAGTAGAAATTGCTTGTTTCCTTGACTAGACTGATAGCCAGAACTCTTGTTTGTGATTCTACACAGTTGTCCAAAATTCCAGAAATGGTGCGTGCCTTCTCAAAGGAATCCTAGCACAAGTTTAACCACTTGATTGAGTCATGGGCAAAGGAATGCATCAGAGAATTGGTAGTCAGTGGGTGTATTCTACTCGAGATATTTATTAGAAGCCAATAGACGATAGAGTTTGTATATTGCTAGAAATTATTTTCTACTTTGGGAAAAATTATACATCAGAAAATAAAGCTAACGCTAAGAGTCTGATCCAAATTATTGTAATTACCATCATTTTTACAATAACAGCAAAAATAAATTTACTGAATTCTTAAAATTTGTAGGCCTTATTCTCCCATTGCTTAAGTAATAGAAACATCATAATAATAAGCCAAATACATTACATACAATCAAACACACAAATAGTCCTTTACTGGAAGTAGTTTAGATCAGGATATAAGCATGAAGCCCACTTGAATTTCTATAAACGAGAATAGTACAAGAAAAAGATGATAGGAATGTTTTAGGCTAAAAGACTGACTTGGGACCTTCAGAGATTTGAATTTTAAAGAATTTTCAGATAATCCACAAGGGGAAGAACGGACCAACACATTTAAAGATGACATTGTTTACTTTTGCAGTTTATTTTACTGTGTTTCCATTTATGGTTAGCATATTATTACATTGCTTTAGGGATAGAATGGTAAAGAAAGAAATAAACATGAAATTCTTGGGTCTAATAATGTGAGTGGATCTTTACAGCAGTTAATCAATGTTTGAGCTTGGCTGAGTCTTGGCTGTCTGTGGAGGATGGGATCTTTAAGGCATAAGGGGTGACCCAACAACCAGCCACTCTACTAATGGATGCACAGGTACAGAGGGGCCTACATGAATGGAAGTTGAAGATAAAATGTGAGAAAAATTCTATAGGAATCCATGGAAATAAATCCTTTAACTGCAAATGAAAATAAAAATATAATATGATAAATAAGCAAAATGTTATAAAACATTAAATATAAGAACTACCATATATTAATCTTCAAAGTAAATCTTTTGTAACAAATAGGGGACTAATATAAGGGAAAATAGACTTATACTTGTAAGATAAAGCTATACATCAATATAGATATTTGTAATTGGACTATAAATAAAAATATATCTATCTATCAATTATTTCTCATCTATATATCTGTCTATTTGCTTGTTTAACATGGTAGAAAATTCTGTTGGATGGTAATAGCTTAGCCACTTGTCTAGCTCTAAGTTAAAATATTGTGCTTAGAGGTTTATAAGAAACTAACATACCAGTGAGAGCCACATAAATGGAGACATATATGGACAGAGACATGATTTTACACCCCCTAGTTAATATAAAAACTGATCCCTAATCAGCTAATTCAATTGGTAATTTACAAACACACATACAAAAATAGCTAACAACATTTCTACCGTCTTTTAAGCAAATTTAAAAAATTTGAGAACTTCATGAATTAAACATTTTCACAGTCTTCATCCTTTTATTTTCCCTTTGCAACCCCTCCTGTTCCTCAATGCTTTATTAAATGTATAACCATTCTTCTTTAACCATTGTTTATGCACCCATGCACATATATAAAGACACCTTATTGAGTACATTTGTTTTAAGACTGACTACTGGATATTAGATGACCTATCAGTTGCTTCATCCTTGGAGTAAGATAATAAGACATAGTACTTTGATGGTAGAAATGATAAAACAGTGGTGGGAAGAACAATATAGATTGAAGGGATAAATAACAGTAAGGATCTATGAAAAAGCCATAGGAAAGAATTGTTTTGTGCTCATATAAAGCTCAAATAAAAGATGTGTCACTATATACATATAATTTTATTACTTTATATATAGAATTATACTACAAATTATGTAGTATAAAAGATATAATATAAGTATTAAACAAAATGCATAATGTAATATGTAAATATGTTTTATAATATATAATGAATGTATATTTTATTACAAAATATAATAAAATATATATTTTATATTTAACATTTAATAAATTTTTCCTAGCTCTTGTGAAGAGTGTTGATATTTGTCACATTCCAATTGCAATTATATACAGCAACGTCATCGGTTTTTGCGACTAAATTTTGTATCCCGCTACTTTGATGAAAGTATTTATCAGCTGGAAGAAAATGAACAGCAATTACTTATTCCTACTTTAGTGGAATTGCTTTGATTTTCTATTCCTTTAAATGGATAATTATCATGAGCTTGCTGTAAACTGCCATTTTTATGTTTAGGTATATGCCTTCTATCCCTAATATTCCTAGGACTTTTATCATGATATTGTATTTTGTCAAAGGGTATTTTCAACATCTAAAAAATTATGATATTGTTTCTTGTTTTTTGGATAGTTTACATGGTAGATTACATTTATCTATTTGTGTATATTGAACTATTACTGCATCTTTGCGGTGAAGCCAACTTGATTATGGTAGATGATCCTTTTGATGTTTTCTTTCTGATGACGGTACTGGGTGTCCTGTCTATCTACGAGAGGTAGTCTCTTCAGCTCCCATCTCCCCACTGATTAACATTTTTACTAAGGTAATCCCCATTGAGTCCTGGGAGTCTCTCGCATCTCAGGTCTCTGGGACATTCTAGATGCTCCTTGTTTCCCACCTACACCCAATAAAACATAAGAAATTCTACACCAGAAGAACAGAGGAAAAACAGAATCTTAATTTAAAATATCTTAATTTAAATCATTTGAGTTGATAATGTTCTCCCCAAAGCCATGGACTCTCCAGTGAAAACCCTAAGCCATTGTGCTAACAAACTGTAAATTTTGTTAAACACAGCAATGACCATTTTTGCAATGTAACTGTAAGGGTTCAATATGGGCACTTAGATCTTGGAAGAAAACAATATTTATCTAATTGGACTTCAGTTATACTCAATACAAGTAAAACCATGCCTCACATTATAAACATAAACAACTACTCAGGGTTGGTAAGGTCATGGAACCTAAAAACTACCCACTACTCTCAGTTTCGTAAGCCAATATGATTACTAACTCCATTCTAAGTGATGAGCTTTACATCTATAGATAATTGTTTTTATAACCCCTAATCAAAATATCAAAACAATCCTTTTGTAGTAAAGATCATTAACAACTTTTACATCTGGTCAATTGCAAAGAACTATGTCTGAACTGCCCAGTAGAAATGATAAATCTAAAGCACAACTCCTACATTTGTGGCTCAAGGAACATCATAGAAGGGAGTGAATGGTAAAAATATTACAAGAGCCAGAGGGCTGGGCAATCTGCTGTGAGATACTAACTTTTATATATTACATGGAAGAGGCACCCATTAAGTCTCAAAACTATGATCACCATCACAAGATTTGCACAAATGACTCTACTATTTGGTATGCTTAGAAAGCCTAGATGTGAGAAGTTGCAGGCAATTGATGCTTTGGTTAATAATATTTAATAACAAAATCTGTATCTTTTTGAGATATATACATATGTGTATATATATATATATATATGAATATCTTAAACATGAACCATAAAGTTTTAAACTTGCAATTTACATTGTAAACATGAATTTGTACTTGTAAGTGTGAAAACATCCACTTATTTTCTCTCTGCATACAGGAATCCAACTGGAGAATGATAAAATGGTTCTGTGAGTAAATACATTTGCCTCCTTACTCCTGAGGATGTAAGATTAATTCCGAGAACCAGTATAAAGTTTGAAGAAGAGAATCAATGTAGCAAAATTTTCTACTGATCCTTGTATATTAGATGAGTCATTACTATCCTCTTACACACACACACACACACACACACACAACACACACACACACACACAAACACACACATGCATAGCCACTAAAATTAACAAAATAAAATGGTGTAATAGAGAGCACCTTTAAAGGAGATTGTTCCCTGCCACTTACAAAGGAGGACAAATGACTGAACATCCAGAAAAAGACAGAACACTAGGAGAAATGGAATGTAATGGCTTTATCTCTTTGAGGCAAGAGAGACATAGAACCTGGAATATGTTAAAGAAACACAAGCTGAGCATTTTACAGAGCGTATAGATTCTCTTCTTTCTCCTAGTCTTCCTGTTTTAGATAATTGCTTTCATGCTTTCAAGCCATTCCACCTTACAATATCGTCTGGTATCAAGAAATCACCAAACGAGGGGGTTTATTTTCACTTTCCTTTTGTACCCATGTTCCTCTCTTTGAACATCCATCTCAGAAAGAGTTAACTGCTTCTGCGGGGTTGTATTAACTGCTGTATCTGTTCCATGCAAAGGGAAGGCAGAATCAATTTTCTAAATTAGAGCAGGTTGAGAACCAGAGACTCTGTGGGCACATCCCTGAGGCTTGGGTGATTCCCTGCTCCCTGCCGAATTCCTGGCATGGAACATGTGCAACACTTCCCAATAAGGGAATGTGACTTATGGTAACTTGGGCCCAGAACAGAGTTCCATTCTAATGAGGTACCTAGAGGTCCGGTCTGAAGAGCTTAGTTAATAAGCTTCTCTTCCTAGACATTCCTCCCTGAAAAAGGTGTTTAATATCAGGTCTACTCTAAGATGTGGGTGTGGAACATTATGCACTCATTCCCACCATGAATAACCAATAAACTTTTTAGAAACATGGACTGTCTCTTTCATCAAGGACCACCAAAGGGATTCATGAGGAAGACATTAAACTACAGAGCCTCAGCTTAATTCTCCCATAGTTGTCTTTTCTGTGCTCCCAGGCTCAACTGTCACCAAGCCTGCCTTTGCCAAACTACAGACAATCACTGCTGGGACAAGCAAGAACTACCCCCAACCTGCACCCCAGGCTGCAAGCACTGGACTCTATTCTCAGCTCTTCTGCAACTCCCAGTGGCGCCTTAATTTCCAAGAGTCTGAGAATCCCACAGCCATACCTCATTGCAGGCCTGGGGACCCCCGAACCAGCTCGAGCCTTCCCATATCTCAGACCCCACATTCCCACCCCTGGAGTGGTGTCTTAATGCTTCCCTATAGCCTAGAAACTGCCAGCAGCATAGGATAAGCAGAGTCAAACTCCCTGCATTGTGCCTCCCCAAGAGGCTGTGCAGTGAGCCTTGATGAAATCAGAGCTATTACCTACTAAGCAGTTAAGCTAAGGGAGACCCAATTTCTACTAGTTTAGCTAATCCCTGACACAGAGTAGAGTTTGAAGCAGAATATTCATACCTCTTGTCTTGACAGCTTTAAGGAAGAGTAAGAACAAACCAAGAGTAAGCATGTAAGTTCCAGGCAAAGAGAGAAAGCCCCTAAATGCCCAACCTCAAGAATGGCATCATCCATGGAATCTTTCATACACCAAGATAGAACTTGTCCTCTTATCTTACTCACGGTTGCCCCATATCAACTTCAAAGCTGTATCACTTTTCTCTACATTCGAAAAATATAAGACTAATTCTGCTTTTTTCCTATATGCTAACAAGGGTAAAGAGACAATAGAGAACACTGACAGGTCTTTCATACTCTAAAGTGCTGGTTCCTAGTTATTCACAGTTCAGTGTCCCAAGAACTAGGTTTCAAGAGAAGAAGCAATGGAGAAGAGTTCTGTTCTTCATGGACCTCCTCTAGGTGTAATGGCTGCACAATCTACTCCCTCCTACCTGTCATTCTTGTAAAACAACCATGTCACTGAGTCCTGTTCCCTGGAATTGTATTTTCCTTGTCTCTTGGCTTAAGGATAACATCTGAAGCCTCTAGTTCTGGAGACAGAAATTTCTTTCCAGTTGTAAATGATCAAAGCGCCCTAATCCACTACTAAGCCCCTACTCTGCCTATTTCAGGAGGAGGTGAAAGTTAAGCAGAGCTTCAAACTGCTTAGTTGTTGTGGTGGTTGTAATGATGGGGCCTTTACAATCACAAGAGTGCCAATTGCAGGTCAGATAAATGACCATTATTAAATGTCTTTTTAAATCCAGGATAAGGAACCCTAAGAAGAGTACCTGTCTTGCTGGTGGTTATCTGTGGAAGTGCCAAGATTATTCCTGCCACAGTCAATGTAACTGTGAGAGATAGAAGGCTAAGCTACAGAAAAAAGGAAATTAACAGCTTTATCACTTTGGAGTAGAAGAGAGTTGAGAATTCTGCTAAATTGTCTGCTAAATAGACAGTGCCTTGGGTATTAAAAGACACTCAGAGCTCCTATTACTCCTGCTTAGAATTTGCCCATGTGTCTTCTCATTATTCTCCTTCCCAATATCTTCTGGCATCCAGACATCACAATCTCAGGGTGTTTGCATACATAACTCTATCTTTCTTTCAATAATACCATCTGATGGGCAACAAACAAAATTGTTTTGGTTGATGTTCAATCTGTTTGTTTTACTTAAAAGCTTAAATAAATTTTATTATCTATTTAAAGTATTTAAAATTATAAGTATTTTGAATAGTTCACTTCATTTTAAACTTTTATCCACTTACAATAAATAGCCTTTTAATATGCTTGCAGTCTTTCACAGCAGTTTCCATACACATGACAGAGTCATTTAGTCATAGCTACTCTTTCAGTTCTCCCTTTCTTCTTCTTCTTCTTCTTCTTCTTCTTCTTCTTCTTCTTCTTCTTCTTCTTCTTCTTCTTCTTCTTCTTCTTCCTCTTCCTCTTCCTCTTCCTCTTCCTCCTCCTCCTCCTCCTTTTCCTTTCCTTCTTTTTGTGAAGCAAGTGGAGGATGTAGACCAATAATGGCCCATTAACTCTAACTCCTAGGCATAGGGAAGCTCCCATGCCTTTATCATTCAAAGACTTGCAGATGGCAAGTCCCTGATAGAACTATTAGTTTAATACACCATCTAGTAATGAATATGAGCACTAATCTTCTAGTGAGACATGTTTTATAAGCCCTAGATGTGGTGCTTGCCACCCAATCAAAAGGGAATTGCATCAGGATAGATGATCATACCTATAAAGAAAACAATACCCCCCAAACCCTTAAATATCACTTCCAAATCACTCTGAGTCCTATAATCCATTGTTAAATGTAATACTCCATGTCTTGGTTGACTTTCAAATGAAGCCATCTGGGTTGAGTGGTGGTCTCTATCAAGGGAGAAACAGGAAGCCCTTACAAGCTAGTCAAAACGCTGCTTCTACTAAACACATTCTCCCCTATCTCAACCCATAGAACACCACTCTGTTCACTATGAAAAAGTGTCCAGGAGGATGGAGACTAATATAAGATTTAAGGGCAATTAATAAATTCTGGGGTTCTCCCCAAAATGACCTCCCCATGTCCCAGCCATGTCCCTCTGTTGGCAATAGATTTCAAATACTGCCCTTTTCTCTATCCTTCTCCACCTTCAAGAATGTGAACACATTGCCTCCTCAATATCCCCCATTTACATCCCTGGTCCAGCCCCATGATATGCATGGTTCTCCCTCAGGAAATGGTTAACAACCCTATCTTTGACAAAAGGCTGTGGTCACTGCACTAAAACCTTATATTGATGACTCATTATATATCATATGGATGATATCTTAGTATTCAAAGACTCTTCCCCTTCCCCTCCCAACTTAAAGTTCCCCCTCCCAAATTAATAGTTCTCTATCCTCATAGGCTTCAAAATAGCCCCTCAGAAAATGTGGCTTATTCTACCCATTACAAACACCCCTAACCTCAATAAATCCTCTTAAACCACTCCTTTCCTCTCCCCCCAACTTAACTCAGCCTCCCTCCACAGAATTTTAGGTAACCTTAGCTGGCTTTGGCCTTCGCTCCCCTTCCCACAAGCATTCTACAACCCCTCACTGATCTCTTAAAGGGAACCATATTGCCCTCCTCCCCAGGAACAATTTCCCCTAAACCAACCCAAGCTCTAAAGTCTGTTAATATGGTCCTAAAAGTCATGACTCTAGCTAAATATGATCCAACAAACCCCATAGAGCTCCTTATATTTAATGCTTCCATTACATTTGTAGAAGCACTATTTCATTTCTGGAGAAAAGTGGATAGCCTCACCCTCTGGTGAGTGGTGCACCCAGAATTTTAAATGAGGTGCATGCTCTTACTAATATGATTTAAATGGCATAATCAGAATCTTACAAACCTTAGGAAAAGAACCTGTTATTCTTGCCATTCCTTTTTCACTCTCTGATATTCAATGGCTACTCAAAAAACACTCCTGCTTGCTTTGCTATTAGCATAATAGAATTTTCAGGTATTGATAACCATTAGCCTAACTAAAAATGGGCTTTTGCCCTCTCTCTAATGTGATGACTGCATTTCCACAAGGTGCTTTACAAAAGCCCAACAACCTCAACCCCCTCAATATTTATTGATGGAGTTAAAGAGGAGAGCTTCAGCCATAAAATAATATTCCCCAGGGGAGGAACCCCCGGTTATCTAATTCTAACATTCCTCCCAATATAAGGAACCATATGCTATCTAGCTCAAAAGGAATTAACAAGCCCTCATATCCTTTTTTTAGATCATGCACATGCTCTTAATTTGCTCCTCTGGTTTTGGAAATCTTTTATGAAATTAGACACAAATCGACTTTCTGCTCAACTCCTACAGATCTCCACCCTTTTACAAGGAAGAGCCTCCTCACTCTACATCTAGCCTGTCAGGTTTAGTAGACACCCTGCCAGATCCATATTTGAAGGAAATTTCATTGCTGATCAGATCTCCTCCACAGGAATACTCACAGCTTCCTTCAAGCAAGCAAATGAATTCCATTCACTCATACACACAAATATAAAGGGGGTTCACACTTGATTCTTTCACATCTATCTCACTAAGGCTCAGAGGATAACAAAAATGTACTCTTCTTTTGGATCTCTTATTAATACCTCAGCTTTACAAACTATGGACACCAAAGCCAGAGGCCTTATGACAAATTGATGTCCCTTACATTCCTCAGTTTTGGCAGACAAAAACATGACTTTGTTGCCCTTGACACATATTCACATTTCATATGATCAACAGTCCAAATTATATAAACCTCAAAAAATGTCAATTCACCATGTGCTCTCCACCATTGCCATCATGGGCATTTGTCAAAAGATAAAACCTGATAATGGCCCCACCTCTACCAGCTCCCAGTTCAAAACCTTCTTCTCATAATAGAAAATTGCCAATCACATAGGAATTTCTCATCATTGCCAAAGTCCAGAGATAATAGAAGAAAAACACGGAGGCAGCAGAGCGGAGGAGACCACCAACGCTGCCCACCCCTGCCCACATCCCTGGCCCAGGAGGAAACTGTTTACGGCCTCTGGGTACCCGTAGAGGAGGGCCCAGGAGCAGCAGGTCCACCGCACCTGAAGGACCGACCGGATAAACAGTTCTCTGCACCCAAATCCCGTGGGAGGGAGAGCTAAACCTTCAGAGAGGCAGACATGCCTGCAAAACCAGAAGAGACTGCTCTCTGCACATTACTGATTCCGGAGAAAACATGCAAACTCCATCTGGAACCCTGGTGCACGGAACCTCCGGAAAGCAGGCGCAGAATCTTCCTGGTTGCTGCCGCTTGGAGGCTCATAGGCAGCACCCTGTGGCGAACTTGAGCCTGGGACCACAGGTAAGACCAACTTTTCTGCTGCAAGTGACCTGCCTGGTGAACTCAAGACACAGGTCCACAGGAACAGCTGAAGACCTGTGAGAGAAAAACTTCTGCCATGAAAGCAGAACACTCTGTCCCCCACTGACTGAAAGAGAGGAAAACAGGTCTACAGCACTCCTGCACACAGGCTAATGGGACAGTTTAGCCACTGTCAGGAAATAGCAGAACAAAGTAACACTGAGATAATCTGATGGCGAGAGGCAGGAACACAGAAGCAGCAGAGCCAAGACTGCAGCACCGCCAGACCAGCCAGTGCTTAGTTTCTGACCTTGTTGTTTGTTCCTGGTTCAGGCAGTGCAGCTGAGGGATAGTCCCCAGGCAAATTCGGCTTCATGGGGAGCAAAGGCACGAGGTGATTGACAGTGAAGACAGGGCACGGGAGCTGTGGAAGATGAGACCGATATCAGATGCATCTTTGACAAATGCCAGCAGTGATGATGGCTGAGGACTGCCTGAACTGGACTGTGTCAATTTGTCATGAGCCTCTGGCTGGACTAACAAAGAATCAAAAGAAAAATTACATTTGAGACAGATGTGAAATCCAGTGAACATGTTTGTGTGTGTGAAATTCTGGATGTGACAGCTGAAAGATTTCAAAACAGAGGTGATCAAAAACTGTGAGGTGTGAGCTTTGTAAAGCAAAGTGAAATTCTGGGTTGCAGGTGGTGGGGCTGGGAGTTTGGGCAGATCATGTTGTTGCTTAGGTCATGACTTTGGGACCGCTGGGTTGGGGGGTGAGCCTGGGAGGATCGGTGTGGAGCCAGCAGAGTTTGAGATGGGAGAAGGAGAAATCTTTGAGCTCATCCATGGTTTGAGGTGGAGACAGGACATGAGGACAGGAGGCCAGAGGTGTGGTGCCTTTTCATAGTGGCTGGGGAGTGGTGTTCTGTGGGTTGAGATGAAATTTGAAACCAGTCAACATGGGCGTGGATTACTCGGTGAACTGGAAGTGATGTTGCAGCTGTGATCATGCAATTCCTTTGATGGTGGCTTAGCTACAGCTAGAATGGGAGAGTTGGGCCAAAGAAGGAAGGAAGGAGGAGGAGGTGGCTCTGTCATGTGGAGCCTTTGCTGTGAAAAACTGAAGCATGACCAAAAGGCTGAAGTGGACAAAATGAAACAGTGGGAAAGGAAGCATGGTGGCTGTAATGGCCGAAGAGCAAGACTGAGTACTCTTTGGAGTGGGATGGGGCAAAGCCAGGACAGGGGTCCAGGGACGGGACTCAGTGACAGGCCAGGAGGATGTGGGACAGAACCAGCAGAAGACCTGTGGGAGTGGACGAGGAGACAGAAGTGGGAGGACAGTGTGAGATTCGTGAGGTTGAGGTTTGTCGAGGACCAAACAGCAGAGTGGACTCCTGGCCAACAGTGAATGACTATGCTTGCTGACAGTTTCAGGCACTCAGGCGTGCGCTCAGAGATGTGGTCTGTGGGAGGCAGTGAGCCACTGGGATTGAAGGCGGAGGGCGGCCTGGTGGGATTGAGGTGGTGCTGAGGCTGGGAGGTGTCCCAAAAAATTCATGGTGAGACACCCAGCTCAAGTGAACTTGTTATTAAGGAAGCTCATTCCAGGAAGTGTGCCAGGGGTCAGGCACCGGGGGACAGGCTGGGTGGAGATGGCAGCCTCTAAGGCAGGAAGACAGAGAATGTGTGTGTGTATGTGTGTGTGTGTGTGTGTGTGTGTGTGGGATCAGTACATCCTCAAGTGGGAGCAAATCCTGGGATTTCCTTTGGGATTAGTTCCTGAGAGGAAAAGTGGTTTGAGAGTTTAAAAGTTGCAGTGACCAGATGTAAAGTTAATGATCTTTACTGAAAGTTGTTTTTATTTTGATGAGGTTATAAAAACATCACTAGAATTGTGAACCAGTGCATTGTTTAGCACACAGCTGGGAAGAACTCAAATGATTAAGAATGGATGTTCTGGTGTAGAGGCATGACTGATGAGGCAGATGGCGCTCTAGAATGTCCAGAGATGAGGTCAGGATTGCAAGTAATTGTCCTGGTGACCGTACACGTCGAAATCAGATCTACCATGAGATGCGATGATACACCAAATGATCTATATCATAATTTTTGAATGTTAATACCCTTGACAAATATCATAAAGTCTGTGGGACAGAAACAAAATGGCAGTTGCAGCTGCTTTCATGACTAGTATCCATTTAAGGAATAGAAAATCCAAGTAGGAATAATGTGCTGTTCATTTCTTGACGACCACTTTCATCAATGGCAGATCTAGAACGTAAAAACAACACGTGCTTTATATGGAATGTGACACCAAAAAATCAACACTTCTTCCTTAAAACTGATAATGATAAATATAAAATATATTTTATTATACTGTAAAACATAAAGTAGGATAATGTGTATTTAATTAATAGTTCAAATTTAAATTTACTTAAAAAACTTGACCCAGAAGTCTTGACCGCTATGTGTGTTGCTCAAGTACCAATTGGTAGCAGTGAAGACTCGAGACTGCTGGGGTGCAGACAATGTGAGCAGTTCTTAGCATTTAATGTTTTATATTTTTGTTATTTATCATATTATATTTTTATTTTGTTGCAGACCAAAGACTGACTCCGTAGTTCCTATAAGTGCTCACATTTCAGCTGATTCAAGGTTTCAGTGAGGACTTGACTGTGTGGAGATGTGATGGTTAGGATTTTGGATCCTGAGAGTTCTGGCCATCAGTCAGTCAGGAGGCTGAGTACCATTTTTGTCATTTTCCTCCGGAGAATCTGATGCAAAATCTTTTAGTGATATTTTTGACAGTGGGTTGTGTGGAGTTGCTTGAAACGATGGATGAATAAAATGTAAAAGTAAAATAGAAACGATAGAATGCTTCTTTAATTTTCTGAAACTGGGCAGTTGATTGGATGGCTGGAGATTCTTGAACATATAAGGCTGCACTATTTCCTGAGCTCTGAGCAGTCAGAATGGTGTTGTTTGAGAATAAAGTGGCCATGAAGGTTGGGCAAGGTGAGATCAAGGAATGAGTATGAGTGTGCTGTACAGAGTTTGTGAGATCGGGATCAGGACCTGATCGTGGGGTGTTACTGAG